>NC_065919.1:70755801-70869929 GCF_024586455.1 Bactrocera neohumeralis
AGACGCACCAAATACTCTTTTTACTCGATTACAATAAATTTTTAATTTATTTCGTATACAATGACTACAATCAATCCTATTTGATGAATAAACTAAAACGAGCTTACCACACCACCGTTTCCGGTACCCTACTGGTAGTGTTAATTCTTCTGCAAGAAATATGCATATGGAAATATTTGTACACTCGTAAAAATAATATTTCTTTTTTTCTGTCTTGAGAGATTGAAAGAGTTTAATATAGCCTAAGTGCCATGGAGACGATCAAAAAATTCCAACAACGCTTAATGCTTCAGTTAGTGACCGACTAAGCTGCTAAGTACAGCGATAACTTAGAGAAGCGATCTCTATGCTCTCTCGTAAAAATAATATTTCTCTTTTTCTGTATTGAGAGATTGAAAGAGTTTAGCATCAGTGATCTGCAGTGAATACTTGGCTTATGATTATACTTTCAAATTCACTCACATTGTTCACTCATACTTGCTTTCACTAAGAATATTATCTTCTCACAACCACATGGCTTGCTTGTGTAATAATGAGTGTGAATACATATATCTCACAATCACTTATCGCTTACACTTGGCTTCACTTGCTTCTCTCTATACAAATGTTTGAGCTATTTGTTGTATACCACTAGAGGAGTTGGAAGGTTCGTAGTTTGTCCATGAATACATTCACAAATTCCGCGCCTATTCAAAATAAATTTTATACCTGTGCGGGCGGGTTTCAAAAGGAACGAAACGCATGATTCTAGTGACTACAAAACTGAAACTTCTTTATTTCTTATTCTTTTATTCAATTATTTTCTTAAGCCTAGAGCAAAGCTTCATCTTGCATTCTAAATAGTGGCGAGCTTAGGTAGATAGCATAAAACTAACTTTCCACGCATATTAAAATTTGCACATAAAATCATAACTATATCTGCAAGTAGTGCGGCGTCTGAAAGTGTATTTTCCTTGGCAGGCAATTCCATAACTGGTAAAAGAAATCGACTTGCACCCAAAAACGTAGATAATATAATATTGCGGAATTCTATATTTAAGACTAATTAATATGGCAATAAGAACTTCGAAACGTTAAAAGCAAAATAATGCAATGATATTGAAAAGTAATTCTGCGCAATACCTCAATATAAGGATAAATGTATTTCGGAGTTTTGTACATACATATGTTGAAGTAAATTTTATGGTTAGTATTTTCATTTTTTACCGAAATGAACTGAAGTGTGTTAATTTGTGTTTTGTTAATAATTCAAGTAATTTTTTTTACCATGCCATTGAAAACAACTGAATTATCATTTTATAAAGTAAAATGAAATATCATACGTGATAACATGAATGTAAGTATGTATATGTGATTTTTTATAATAATAGAGAAAATTAATATAAAATATGAACATCCCGTTTTTTATTTCATTATATGTAGTCATCATTGGAACCAGTTACAAAATCCTTGTTGTTATACAATAATATAATAGCAACTCTTAGTACATTCGTAAGGGATTTTCTAGCTTTTGGTTCATAGCGTTAAGGCTGAAAAGGCTCAAGCGGCTTGCGCACAATTAATCATCTTCGTATATTCACAAGTGTTTTGTATTCATAATTGTCAGAGAATCCTAAGCAGAGATTCATAAGTATTGTGAAGTACTTGTGAATATATGCTTCATGCAAGCTAAGCAGCTCACAAGCCAAAACTCTCTCTCTCTCTCTCATAACTGTAAGTGAGCAGTAATCACACTTGTACTCATTCCGTGAATAATTTGTTTGTTTCATACTCAATTTTTCGCAAGTGGCTCAAAGTTGTGTTTAACTCATTCACTGCAGATCACTGCACATACATACATTATAATATTTTTATGCCTGCATGATATTTGACTGTCTGTGTCAACGGAGATTTCACATGAAAGAATGAGCGTAGGTACATATCATCTGTAATTTATGTGTAAGTTGTTCTTTCACATTCGTTTTCATATCCACATAATTCCTAAAGTAGGTAAGTGCGACCGCGTGGTCTTATAGAATATTATCAAACGGTTTTCATGACCAAAATAAATACATATATATTATATATACATACATGTATGTATATATGTACGTACATATTTAGGTAATAATACAACAAAGATTTTGTGAAACTCAACATGAGATATGTCAATTTCTACATACGTGTGTATACACTTATGTGCTTTATAGCAACTCAGAACAAAATAAATAAAAAAAAACTTGAAGGATGACTTCTTTTAGCTATTCAAGAGCTCGAGTTATACGCAACTTAATATATTTTTGTTAATACGTACGGATATATAGAATATTGTCGTATAGTATAATCTGGATATGAATTGTCGGCAACTGATATAACTGAACTGTTTACAACGCACAATTTAAACAAACTGAATTTATTCGCCTTGCTTCTCACGCTATACTGCAGCAAAACACTGTATAGCTGAGCTACTAAGTACAGCAATAACTTAGAGAATAGATCTCTTTGCTCTCTCTTAAAATTAATATTTTCACTTTCTGTGTTGAGAGATTTAAGGAGTTTAGCATCACGCAAGTGTACTAGAGACTCTCTTTGCGCTCTCGTAAAAATAATATTTCTCTGTCTTCGAGTGGAGAGGTTTAAAAGTACAGCTTAGCCTAAGTACCTTGGAGACGATTAAATATTTCCAACAACGTTTAATGCTTCAGTCAGGGATAATGGGATGCCCAACTTATTCCAGTGTGAGAGCGCCTCAAAATAAGCGTTTTTTATAGCATTTTCCATTTTGGCCAGATCGAACAAAATAAGAGTTTTTGGGCATTTTAAATTAAAACACCCAACATTTATTACGATTGCAAATTATTATATATTGGACTTTTAATATATGACGAAACTACTTAAATCCTTTTTTATGATTTTATGGTATATTAAAAAAACTGACTTTTGATCTTTCAATACAATAATAAGGTGAATTAAGCCTGTTAGTTCTCAATTATTAAATGTTTGTAATCATTTGTAATTGAAAATTTATTCTATTATGCATCAAATTACAAAACATTTTATGAAATATATTTAAATTTCGCATTTTCTTTGATTTTCATTGTTTTAAATTTTTATTAACTATCTTGAACGGCGGCAACAAAATCCTCCGTTCACATATATTTTTGGTATAATTTCAATCTGGCCGTTCCAGTCATTTCAATTACAAAACGTCAAAACCTACCCAATCCAGTCAACTGTCAAAGTTCGGTAGGTGAGCGGTTCTCACATTTCCAGTGACAGGAGAGTTGGGGATCTCTTTATCTCTGGGTTCAGTTATTCAGCGACGTTTCGCCTTGTCGCATCGAACGAAATTTGCTAAAATTTGCGTAAGCCCGTAGTAACAACGGAGGAAGCAGTTGTACGCTTTTGCTTTCTACCAGCTGACTGGTTTCTACGGGAAAATTCAAATTTCTCGAAGGCGGAAGTGGTGATGAGTTTTCATTTACATTGAAATAGCAACATTGCTCAAATGAATGCAACAACAACTATGAGGCCCACTACCGAAGTGCGGCACGTCGCTCACTAAGTAAAGCAGTAGACAGATAAGACTTCATACGAAAAACCTTCGAAGACATATGGAACTTAATTCCACTTGAAAGTCGCATTAAAATCGATCCAGTTCTGAGGTGGATGTTTTCTGCTGATGAAAAGACGATCTTGATAACGTCCACCAACAACGTGCGTTGTTGAATCGCGTGGAGCTGGTCAAAATCATCGAAAAGAAACCGGAGTGTCATCTACCATAAACGCTCCACTACGGCTAAACTCATCTGGTGAACATATAAAGAGCGACACGGCATGACTGCAAGACAGTGAACTACAAATGGCGTCGTGAAGTCTGCTACGTGAACATTTGCAAGACGGCAGCGACATGTCAAACAGCTGATTTACAAAGTTTCGTGGTTTGTCGTGTCTGCATTTTGTTGTTGGCATACTAGTAATACCTTTCACTTCAATGAAATTTTAATATTTTGTTCAAAAAGAATGAATGAATGAAATTTTTATGCGAAAAATAAGTAAATATGTAAATTTATTTGTTTTAAATTATCAATTGTTATTACAAATGATATAACAGAGCTATCGTATGGTTATTTTTGTAAAATAACGTTAGATTTGCAAGTTGACTTGCGCTACCACCGTCCATTCTCATGTTAAAAAAGTTCATTTTAACTTTGTCACTAGAATAAACGCAGTCAAGTGGACTCATTTTTTAGAAGAAAGGTAGTTTCTTACTAATTGTTTTGATACTTACACTCTTAAGATGTTTTACCTTTCTAGTTGTGCGCTAAACAGCTGAAAGGCTAGGGCTTACTTTGCCTTATTCCTCAATCCTAATTGCCGACCAACTTCATTAGTAGCAATTTGGCAAAATTCAGAAAATTTGAAATTCTGCTTGAGAAGTTAATGCCTTTCTTCACTTTCTAAAGTTTTTTTCCATGTGCCTCTTTTTTTTAAATATCTTTGAAGTTCAGTTATGGGCGCTTTTCCTATTTATTATTGCTTTGCTGCAGGGAGGCCCAACATGATAATTTGACAGTTCGGGCTTACAGTATCTTATAAAAGTATTTAACATTTTAAAGAGCAATGAGTTGCAGTCGTTGACTTACATATGAATATGATTCAACGGGCAAATGGCAGTAGAATGCAATTAGAAATCGTTTATCAATTATGTAATTTTGTAATAATATTCATTTAAATTTTAAAACTTAAAAATCGATTTCAAACTCATTGCTAAACATGCTGTAACGTATTGTATGCACACTGCTTTGTGATTGGTGAATTGTCGCCCTCGCATGAAGTCCGTTAAGAGAGCTTAAAGGGAGCTGGTGTGAAAATTGGATGATGGGCGTGGCACCACCCACATTTTGGTGAAATCCCATATCTCGGGACCCGACCGACCGATTTCGACAAAATTTAACAGGTGGCATTATTCTTACATTCTTGTGTCACAGAGTGATAATAGCCGAATTCATTCAACAAACACGACTACTTCCTATAGAGCATAATCACAAATTCCATTCGATTCCTTCAGTTTCTGTAGCATGTTTTACTCATAACGGTGTGTCTTTCATGTATCATTCAACGAGAAAGGTCGTCAAAGATATGTACTGGATAGGATTCAATTGAATAATGGTAAATGCTTTTATAATTCCGAACTTTGTTGTGGGGGTATCCTCGTATATTAGGAAGTAAATATTGTAAAGTTTTGTTAGAACTTATTCAGCAAAGATTTATCTGGCAAATTTGCCTAGTTATTTTTAAAAAAGAAAAGAAGGGCTACGTTCGGGTACAGCCGAACATTTATACTCATGCAACTTGCAGTCATAAAAGCCAGGGAAATATCTTAAGGTGTAAAACGTCAACCATAGGATCGAAGTCCAAATAATTCTATGTATGCAAATACTATGTATAACTCATACTCGTACACTGATCGATACACTCGGCATAGGCATTGTTAGAAAAATGAAGTTTTCGTATGTAGTATCGACCCGATTTGTTCTTGAATTACTTTTATACCACATACTAAAAGCATATCCCTTGGTTGCGTTAAGGTACCTCACATATAATCACCAATCATATAGAGTAAAGTAAGCCGAAGAAAACTACTCTTGTAGTAAGTTGCTCTGTCCAAAAACTGAACTTTTGTTCACACAATAAGCAAAGAAGCTCATTGTGACTTGCAACACTAAAACGATTAGGCCATGATTAGGCATAATTCAACTTACTAACATTATTACCCATTTTTCTGGATGATTTTTGTTTTACTATTTTCTTGTAGATTTTTTCTTACCACACACGCGCAATTTGCTTTTTCACCTGTTAATAGCATCCGGTAATTATCTGTTATAAATGACTATACGCAACAAACGGAAGCTAATCTTCATCGAGCGAATTCCACAAGTAGTGTTGGCATCAAACAAGCAAATTTACTCTTAAACTATCTAAGTCTTCATGATTAGCCAAGATCATCGATTTATACCAATACATCAGCCATTGTCCTTTGTAACTATATCGAATGTCAGGTTGCCTTAATGAAATACTTTTTTCTTTTCCGTCGGCAGCTTTGAGTTGCTCTCCGAGTTTCTTCCTCGCGTACAAGCATAATTTGGATAGAAAGTTATTTAATTTTTATATTTAATGCATGATTAAGTTTAAGTAAGCATAAGAAATTTATAAATTTTTAAAGAAATGTGTGAAAGTTAACCCACAAGACTTCAAAGAAGCTTCAATAGTAGAATATGTAACTTTATTTTATGTAAGGGGAAAAAACCTGCTACGAGTAAAATTATGGATAATATAGTTAAGTGGGTGAGAAATTTTCTCTAACGAAGTCGTCGAATTGTCCCCAGGGAACCTTGACAGTCAGGCAAATAGCTAACTCAACCATTTCGTAATAGTTTAGTCAAGACCGTCCTAATAACACCAAAAAATACAAAATATAAATACACCAGCCATTACCACACTTTCATGAAAACTGCATGTCAGCACAAAACTGATTGCGCGGAACCAATAACACTCTATGGCCGTGGTCGTGAATGCTTAAAGCAGTACTTGGGAGCACTTAGTTTAATGTCAAGACAGAAACGTGGCCATGACCTAAATGAAAATACTCAGTTTTATATTTTAGAGCTGCGAGAGTGCTATTAAACAGAGTTTATCTTGAGATTTTGACACAGCCTTAGTAGATAATTGCTTGCATGTATTGTCAGGTATGTATTTGTAAATGTATTTAATTTGATTCACTTTGAGAAGGATTTATTTATAGATTTCAGAATAATGGATATGCACTTGACTTTTAGATCAAATTGTCGAGTAAAATAGAAAAAAATAGTATCAAAAACTGAATAACAAAACAACCCGAATCTTATACTAAAACGCCACTTACAAAGCTAGCAATCGAAAATCGTTAAAACAAGTTACGTGAAAACTCAGCTCGCAAACTATAACAAATGATAGTTCAAAGCGATTTCTAAGTTCAGTATAAAAGCAAGTGTTATTCATGCTGGCATATATATAAATAATAAATAATCACATCTCAATCTCATAAAGAAAGCAAAAAAATACTCTCCACCAGTCAACCACCACTTCAATAAGTCACGAAAAGTAAAATACAAAATCATTCCAGTTCGCACACTATGCTTTCCATAAGTTTATATGTTGTCAACTAAGCGATTGTTGCAACTCACGAAACCGTTGAATGAACTTTGTCTTCCTCAGGTTTTATTTTTTTCCTTTGCGAAATTTAAGTTTAAATATATAATTTAAAAAATTTAACACTTGTGAGACATGGAGCCATCGTTCAAAGTCAATACACTCTAAAATACAACAACAATTACTATTCCATATGTACAAGTATGTACTCGTATTTATTTAATATGAGTAAATTTGTACGCCGACTGTGAATAATAGAAATCCAGTTCTGAGGAAAACAAAAACAACGGAATGAGTAAATAGAAATTGTTATATTTGATTTAAAAATTCATGTTCATTTGCTTGGAAATTTTTATCGTATAGGAAGTGAATTCATTACACCAATTAAAAAAATCCGTTAGTGAATGCCGCATGAGAAATTCAAGCTGGAGTATAAAATTCAATTAAAGCACAGCAGACTGCTAAAGCAATTTCTAACCGAAGCTTTTTAAGAAGCATTTCCTTCAACCGCTAACTGGACATTGAGAGTATGTTGCATGCACCTCAGAAGCAATTTGTGCATTCATGTGCTAGGCCTGGCCTGGCATGCATTTATTTTATGTTTGTACGAGTGCGAGAGTTTACTTGCTCATGACCTCTCCGTAGCTGAACTTTGGTGAACCTTGTTTATTTGGGAAAAGAGGGAATGTGTGCGTCAGAATGTCTGGGTTCACAAATATTTACAACGAAATTGCTCAACCAACCAACCATAGTCAAGGTTACGAACCGTTTGGGAAGGCTGCAGTGAACATTTTGCTACGGAGTATAATAGTTTTCTCACTTAACAATAGTACGCATTACCTAATACCAATCGTGATCGATATAGGGTTACAAATATACAGGGTCAGACAGCCATTCGTCCGTGCCAGCTGTGACTTGAGTGAAAACAAGAAAAAACGATAACTTCGGCTGCGCCGAAGCTAATATACCCTTCACAGGTGCATTTCTTATAGTAACTATGTGTTCAGTTTGTATGGAAGCCATACGCTACAGTAATCCGATCTGAACAATTTTTTCGGAGATTATATTATTACCTTAAACAGTAACCCTTGTCGAGTTTCGTGAAGATACCACATCAAATCCGAAAGTTTTCCACACAAGCCCTTGATTCCGATCGTTCGGTTTGTATGAGAGCTATATGATATAATGAGCCGCTCTGAAAAATTTCTTCCGATATTACATTATTTCTATGAATAATAACTCATAGCAAATTTTGAGAAGAGATACCGTCAAATGGGGAAGTTTCCCATGCAAGCGTTTTATTCCGATCATTCAGTTTGCATGGCAGCTATATGCTATAGTTAACCGATCTTCGGAGAATTTCTTCGGAGATTACATTGTTGGCTTAGAAAATAACCTGTGCCAACTTTTGTGGAGATACATTCTCAAATGTGAAAGTTTCCATACAAGAACTTAATTCCGATCGTTCAGTTTGTATTGCAGTTATATGTTATAGCAGCTTCTTGAAGAAAAAATGACGTTTGCAAAATTTCAAAACGATATCTTAAAAACTAAGGGACTAGATCGTATACATATATAAGGGAGAGTTGAGAGATTATGCCAATATTACCATTAAAAAAATGTTTGATTTGATATCAGTAGGCGTGTTCTGTTTTCAATGTCGAATTTGCATGTGTTATCTCAATTATGACATTTTGTACCAATTACACCCGTGCCATGTAACTACGAATTGGTTAAAGCCATTTCACTGATTTATTTAGTTATCAACATTAGCGTGTTGTCACACTTTTTCGTCAATCCGCTTTACATTCTACGCTACGATGTAACCTTCGTCGAATTAGTTTGTGGGGCCGAAAGGAAATATTTTACGATAAAGTCGTAAAAGAAAAAACATATATGAAAAATTGGTAAACCTCAGGCCAAATACAAAAAACCACAACGTTGTGAGTGAATGAATCAAAAACTATTATATATAAGGATTCCTTAACAGTTTATCTTACATATAAAAAGTTACTAGCTTCAAATGAATTCTAAAATCGAAGACGTATGGTAAATTTCGCCAAATTTGTGAGCCACTTTCCGGCTGGGAACATTCCACTTAAGCACACAGATACTTTGCCTGACTGCGGTCAAATTATTTACGTGACCGAACTCTAAACAAATGCATTGTAAACAAAAAGACCTTGTCAAAAGGTACGTCCTCCGCACCGAACTAAGAAAAAGGAAAATATGCAACTAGACAAAAGAGTAAAGCAATTGCATCAGGTGCATTATAATTGAATGTTGTAAATACCAAGGATTATGAGTTTGAAAGAACGACAGTAACAGCGAGAAATTTTTTAAAAGAAAATGTACAACCCATAACAAGAAATGTAAAAATATTGGAAATAAAAAGTTATAAATATACATACAGTTTTGAACATTTTTATTATAAGTTTACTATCGTTATATTAAGGGCATTTAAAGTTGATGATCTTATAAATAATGTTTCAGAAAAGTGCAACAAATCTTGACCACGCTATCAGAACTGAGGGTAACTGGAAACAATTTTTCTTCTCAATATTCCCCTGTCGCTTTTATTCAATTTATGTACTATCTTATTACTTAAAAATCTTTTTGTTCGACCCATTTAATGTAATGTTTTTTTTTTTTTTAATATAAAAGTATGTAAGTGCAGATTGCATAAATGTCTTCAAGGGAATGCCGTATTATTAAATTGTGATTGTTAGCAGCGATGCCATCTTTAGTAATCATATATCTTCACTGACCAACTTTCGTATACTTATTGATAGTTAATAATTTATTTTCATATATTTAATCTAGCTCCTCCAGGTGGCGCCATCTATATGTCTACTGGTACGTTATAATTTGCTATATTTATCGATTGTTCAGTGAGAACATTTCATTGATTGGAAGTGAAGTTATTGTGTTTTGGGTGTCAGTATGTTTGTGTTATCGGTGCGAAAATGAGTTTCGAACAAAGAGCCAACATTAAATTTTGTTTTAAAATTGGTAAAACTTTTACCGAAACGTTTCAACGAGTAGTTTCAATGTTTTCAAAGTGGTCGTGAGAATATAAATGACGATCAACATGTGGGCCAATTAAAATCCGCGATCAGCGGAAATTCGATCGAAACTGTGCGTGAATTCATCCAAATCAAAAAAAAATCATCGGAAATTCATGAAAATGGAATTAGACATCTCCAAAATATCGACTTATCGCTTTTTTACCGAACATTCGGGCTTACGAAGGGTGTGTACACGGCTTGTTCCCCACATTTGGACTGACGACCATAAATTGCTGAGAATCCAACATTCGAAGGACGATTATTTGACCAAAAATCACATTTTAACCATAAGCCACTTCTCCCCGCATTTTCCTGATATGGCACCGTGCGACTTCTTTCTTTTCGGAAAAATGCATTTCAAAAGGCTTGCACCGGCATACTGGCCGCCATACCGGCCAACGATCTAAAACACTCGTTCGACATGCTTTTGGAAAAAGCTGTATTGAAGCAGAAGGAGACTATTTTGAATAAAATAAATAGATTTTGATGTAAAAACCATTTTTTCTGTTTTCTTTAAGTCCTGTTCATTTTGGAACATTTTAACCCCAGTAAACAAACGCATGTATCTGTATTGCAGTCATTCGTACCATAGCAATTATGAACATTGGACATCAAATGGCTGTGCTAGTAATATCGCTAAGTGTTCAATATAATGTAAAACTTCTGGGGAAAAGATTTGCTGGAAATTTCACTGTATGGGCGACCCGATCGATTTTTTTTATTTATATATGGTTAGATAAAAATATTGATATATTTGGTAAAAATCAACCCACTTTTCTTATTTTTTATACTTAAAGATATAGTAAAGATTCAGCGGGAGAAAAAATTAAGCTACAATAGATATAAGGTTAGTGTAGGGTGCATGGCTGAACCAACAGATGTTGATAACATATGCTGCTTAGGTAGTAATGGAAAATTTTTCATAAAATCAATAACCACAACAAAATTTAAACTATTATTGAATATACCAGTGGCAATGTTGCCTATTTTATAGTTTAGCATAAAATTTGCATAAGACTCCAACACAGTGCTAAGCAGCATTTCTTTTCCTGCAATTATTCAGAATTCGCCATGTGCAATCAATTAACTTTTGAGCTTATACGAAAAAATTTAACAGCACAGAATAAAAAAAAATTCCCCTCCATGCCATTTGTCCAATCAGTACACGGTTTACGTTTGCTAGTTAGTGTCATTCCCTTCAGAAGTGTTATTGTGTGTCTCTCTCAGTTTTCTGCAGCATTCACGATAACAGTTGCAACAAATTGCAGCACTTAACGACTGGAAATCGCTAAAATTTTTTTAATTGCAACAGATTTCATTTAAGTTGCTTAATGGAAAAGTAGTTAGTTAAAAAACAAAATGTTTTTTTTTACATGTAATGCAGATTTTGGAAATTGCAACCGATTTAACCTGATTGGCTCAATAGTATTGGAACAAAATCCGAGGGAATAGACACAACTAAATTTCAAAAGCGGCTTAGATGAAGAAGTCTGAGTTTAGAGTAGCTCATATTAAATAATTAAATTAATAAATTATAAATCATTGCTTAATAACAATCTACAATACCTACCCTTTGCCGTTAAGTCTTTCATGCATAAAAGAAATGAATGCAAACCGGTACATTTAAATATTTAGATGTGTTTATTTGCTATTCGATTTTATAATTTCAACAAATATCCTCATAATTTTATGCATTTCCTACTTCCTCAACTTCCTGCCTTAGCTCTCTTTCCCTTGCCTTGTCTGTTTCATCGCAATAAATGCGCCTGTGTGTATGCTTCGCATTTCCGTTCAAGCTACCAAAATAATATCATTGGTTGTCTGAGGCGATGACAGTTACAGCGAATTAGTATTTACGCTTTCCAACAGAGCCCCTGTTTCTCAATTTCAACGCAATGGCTTCGTTCTATTTATTTACTTTTCGTTATTTCTTACTCTTTTCTTTTCTTTGTGTGTGTGATTCTCTACAGGAATATTACTATATATCAAGAGTAAAGACAAGTTAACGACATTGACGACAAACTGTTTTTGTATATTCGGTTACATTGCACATGTGCTTGGAAAATTTCCTGTTTTGTCATTGCTGCATTGCAACATGTTTACCATGCTTTAACGCTGATGCTTCCATGTTGAATTTTAAGTAAAGTTTGCGGTTGTGGTCAAAGGATATCAACATTCAATAATTAAAAGTCGTTAATTTATAGTTAGTCACGCTCATTCCTTGTTGATATGGTTTTGAATTCATAACTGTTGAGGTATGAATAAAATCATCACAAAAAAAGGTTTATTGACACTTTTCGTATAGCGTATGTTAGTGAGCTGAATTTTTATTAATTGGTGCTAAAAGGCAGTCAAATGTTACAATCCTATATAACTTTTCATAAAATGTGTATTTACATATATTTTTTTTCTAAAAATAACACATATGTATATACATATTTTCCTTGCGTGCTTTAATTTATCTATTTTGTGTCTATACATGAAACAAAAGTAGAATGATATTGTTTATAGAGAGTCATAAGTACTCATAAGCAAGTTATACGAGTAGCACTTTAGTTATACACACCCTTTGTTACACATGACTGATATTCCGTGTGACCCAACATTGTAGTTGAAGCTAAAAAGAAGCCACAAGATGTTTAAAGGCTTTCCTCATAACATTCATAACTAATTTTTGCACCAAATCACATACAAGCTTACAATATGTCCACTTAATTACCAGTAAGTCAATTTTGTGTTGCAGGTCACAAGAAATTCTGTAGATAGGGGGAAGGCTCGGAGCTAAACAACTCACTTCACTTTGAATTTTCTCGATTTAAGTTAAGAATTGCTAGGACTTTTTGAATTTTGTGGAATCGGTCAGTATGGTTTTTTAATAACTTAAAATGGAAAAGTTCACTTAATGCTACATATTTGATAAAACTGGATTTTCTTTACAATTAAATTCTTAAAGAGTTTACTTTGGTAATTTAAGAATCAACTTTTTCGTGCCGTGTAGAGGATTTTTTTATACTCTTCAATATGTTCCATAAGATAATTTATCAACGTTACGGCAATAGCTTGGCTTGATTATCGATTATTATTCAAAGAAGCAGGCAATGAACTCTAACGCATAGCCATTACCTTATCATAAAGAAATGTATATAAGCATTTGAATATGACTTGGTAGCAACAATTGCGCAACAAACAGCTGAGTGCAACTAAATTGTTTTGGCTGCACTGACTTCAATGTAGAAAGCGCATTGACTACTCGTAAAAACAAAAGTACAAGACTTTGGTTAAATGATTTGGTTTATGTGACTGGCAGTGGTGTTTTGTTTCGAATTTATCCAAGCTATAGTTCGCTGTGAAATTGGCGTTACTTGCTGTGCTTGCTTGAATTCTTTGATTTGTGTTTTGCATAGCACCGAAAAGCATGTGGTATGCTTATGTACTCATTGCGTGCTGATTGTATAAAATTGCCGGAAATATGCAGTTATTTTATATATGATTATGTAAGAGAATTGAACAGATTGCCTGCCAAGTGTGCAAACTGGTTATTTCCATATTTTGTTTAGTTATGATACGTTTGGCATGAGCAGGAAAAGATGTTCACTTTTAGAAATTCATCTGTATATGACAGTTAGTAACATAAGAGTCATATTGTTCCTGTATTAAAGCGGAAAGTATATACGGAGTTATTGTTCAAGATATACCGGGTTTTCCAATAGGAATGATACGATTACAATAAAACAAATATTACTGCAGTTCAAGCAAGTGTTGCTGAGGATCGTAATTTCTCAACACCACAACCTGGCGGATTTTGAGAAAAAGTTTGAGCTTACATCCATAAATATCATGATTTTGCCTTGGAACAACTTAAAAACGATAACAATTTTTTAAGAAAATCATCTTTTTTTATAAGGCTCACTCTCATGATTACACCGTTACTGTTGATGACATTAATGAAAGAAGTTAATCTTGACATTTTCTGGTTCCAACAAGAGGGAGCTACACACAAACAGTACGTGCAACAACCGAATTATTGCGAGAAAAGTTTGGATATTCGATTATTTTAAGAAATTGTGACATTTAATGGCCTCCAAAAATTTGTAATTTAACAACATAAGACTACTTCTTGTGGGATTATTTGATATCATTGATCTTTAGCAATAAACCAGACTCTCTTTAAGCCTTAAAAGTCCAAATTCAAGGAGTTATTCATGACTTACGACTTGATTTAGTACAAAAAGTACTCGAAAACTGGGTTCATCGAATTTGTTCTTGCAAAATATTCAGAACTTCATTTTGTGCATTACGATTTACAGTAAATATAAAACATTGGAATTTCCCTAAGAATTAGTGTGTTACGTAACGGCTTTGGACCCATATTCTTTTATGCAAATACAATATGTTTATAATGATCCATAGAATATTTGCCACAAACGCGACTTTATAGAAAAAATCGGCCCGACTTGTCCCCACTGATTATACTTATTCTGCTGGAACCCGAGGCGCACAGCATATGATGCAATATAAAAATGAAATTGCCAAAGTTTTAGTGGAGTTTTTCGCATGTCTTTTGTTTTATTTTTCCATACCTCATACTTATTTTTCAATTGCTTTCATACATTTATACGCATTTTGTTTACTTCCTTCTTTGCCTTCTGCTCCCTCTTGAGCGATATTGTATTTTTGAGAATAGCAGAAATAAATTTTGCGAAAATTTCTTTTGCTATTGTTGGTTACAAAAACTTTATTGCTGTTTTTGTTATTATTGGTTTTTTAAAAGGGAATTAAAAATAAAGTTTTGTGCAACATGAGCGCTAAGCGACACTTATATACGCTGTATTGTACTAAATATATGGAGTATAACGATCAAGCAGATGGAAATTCGAGTTGCAAAAATGCAGTAGTTTGAGATCGAAAAGTGTCGAGTTTTATCAGTTTTATGCAATGATTAAAAGTAAAAGCAGAGAAATAGTTCGAGGTGTTGAATTGCAGCTACTGAGTCATGTCTTACTAGTATTTTTGAAAACTCATGTTACATTGAAATAATCATGCAAGTATTACTCTTTACAATAAAATTTCTTACGATTTCAATAACATTTAAAAAATAGTCTCAGACTAACGCAATGTTGATCTGTCAGTCACTATAGTTACAGCAGTGAATTTTGGACACAGCTATCATTAGTGATATTTTTCACTGCATCAGATACAGACTGTATATCCACTTGCTTGCTTTCAATTCACTAATTAAAATTAAAATTAAAATATTTGTATAAACGGCTTATTATTTGGTGTTTTTGTTATCAGGCCTTTGTTCCACGTTTTTAATTTTTTTTTTTCAGAATATGGAAGCGTAAAAGCTTTTTTTAACACACTATAGTCAAAAGTGGCCGTAATATAAAATCCGGTTGCATGTGTCACTAATAAATGGCCAAGAGGTAAAGGTGCAAACATTTCAATTAAATTCAAGCTCGACCCTTTAACTCGCCTTTTCCGACTTCTCCGAGTTTCCTGCCTTTTCCTGCACTGAAGTGGTAATTAAAGCACTGAAGCTTTTAAACTGCAGACTAAGGGAGCGGCGACTTCAGGCAGAATCGGTTTGTCTGTTGAGCAGAAAAAAATTGGCATTATGATGTAACAAAAAAATAAAATTATTTAAATAACGGTGTGGTAATTTTTATGTTGCATTATTTTTTGAACAGGCTTACCTAAATGGTGCTTTAAAAAGTTTTCAAGTATTCCCTTTACTACTTTAAAGTCAAATAGCCAGACGGATGTGAAGCTAAGGAATGGCAGAAACTATGGATGAAAGCTTAAAGTATCTGTTTGGGAGGAAATATTTACATATAACAAGCATATACTTGTATATAATATAGTTATTTAGAGCAGTACATGTTTATGTTTTCGATATAGCTTCACATATACCATTTACATGTAATTATATTGATTACTTAGTATTGAAAGCATTTTACACATAGCTAATTCCTCTTTTCGTTAGCTCTATAATCAGCTATGCATATTTAATAAGCGCGTTCTCTTTGAAATACATTGCGTATACGTGACGTTTGAATTCAATTGAGCGATAGATAAACTTAATGCGGAGTTCAGCTTAATTTATAATAACAAGGCAGTTGGAGTAGAAACTTGGGTGAATTTGCTGTCTGTGTTTAAAATATCTGTTGGTAATTATTGTGCTTCTATTCATAAGTTAGATAAGAACGTGTTGATTGGTAACCCGATGGCTAACCAGTGGAGCTTACTAGTGTTTAACTGGTCAGCCGTATTAGCAGGAAATACCACATACAGATGCATATTCACCCGAATGCATATTTATACTACTTTATTAGAAAAAGTTACCGAAAAAACCGCTTTTATATGGCTTCACAATTTATTGAATTATAGCGATTACAATTGAGTGAAAAATTCACGAAGGCTGAAAGTAGGTGGCTAAATTATTTATAAATGACGAAAGGTCGATGACACAACCGAACGACGGTAGGGGCAGCAACAGGCTTTTCTCATACATATTAACAATAATAAAACTGATGAATAGTTGGCGTGTCTGAAATGTTGAAACATTTTGAACTAACAAATAATCTCAGGATTTGGTAATAAAATATTAATTGGCATTTGGAATGAATAAATATAAAATTAATATCTTAACAGTAACTCACTGAATATCTCATACTACAGGCATATATGGGATCTCACTCAACCTATTTCCATAACCTCACGATTATTTGCAGAAAAGAAAGTGGAAGACACATCAAATGCCGGTAATATATTGTACATATAATGTGATGGCAGGAATATACTGAAGAACTTTTTAAACGTTTAGCTTGTGAATAAATGAATACTGTAATATACCATAGTAAATCTTAGGATTAAAATTGCTTTAACTTTCTCTTTTTTTTACATGATTTTTGTGCTGCATTTCAGCCTCGGAATTAGCGAGCACGAGCACGCGTTTTTGTTTGCCACGTTTTTAGCAACAAATTTTTCGCCGTCCAAAGAGAAAAAAGGACAAAGTAAATTCAAATGTTTTGGCACACTCACTAAAAATATTTTGCTTTGAAGCACTGGACGTTGCATTTTTGAATTTAGAAAAATGATTTTATCTCGGAAAAAGTTTTATGTTGCATTATTTTTTGAACAGAGACACCCAAATGGTGCTAAAAATTTTTAATGGTTACTAATTAAAATTAAATTCGCCATATAATTGATTTGGCTATGGGTGAACTATTTCTAAGAAAACTTCTCTGTATTTTTACACCGATAATATACCCTTCAAAATATGTGCATTTCTTTAGAAAATTATCTCCAGTTTGTATGGAAGTATGTATATGCTATAGTCCGAACTGAACATTTTATCTGTGAAAAACACAAAATTATCACTATATATAGAAAATATTCATATTTCGTTATATATAATATCTGGCTCCAAGAGGTAATAACTTAGTATAGGTCGGAGGTTATCAAAAAAATACCGCTAGTAATTCATTTAGTGAAGCATAACATATATACCCAGTAAAAAAATTTAATTACCCTCTATTGTGTTCTTATTTTGGGGGTACAAATGGCAATGTGTATGATATAATACTTAACAACCTGCTTAAAATGGATACATATTTATGCATAAGTATACTCATATATGTACATTCATTGTCAAAACATATGTGACGGAAAAGACATGCTCGAAAAACTGAATAAATATGTTACTGGCAACGAAGAGTGCCGGGCAGAGGATTGCCAAAACTGAGGATGTCTTCAGTGTTACTCCGAAATTCATACTTTTTATCGCAGCTTACACTTCACTTTGAATTCTTCGACATTTTGTATGTCACCGTACAAAAAACATATGTAGCGGATAATAGTAATTATTAAAATCCTGAAACTACGCCTTTCATTCGTCGAGTGGAATTAAAGTTTGGACTCAAAGGCAAGTATCGTGTTGTAAAAGAAAAACCCTTTGAAGATTAAATTAAAACAGCCAAACAAAAACAAAGAGTGCAATTGCCAAATTTAAAAAAATTATGCTCCATTAATTGGTGTTTAAACTGTAGCTGCTATTCTTCTTTTATTCATATTATTCATACAACTATTACATGAGTTTGTCTCTCCCTAATTTAACATTTGGTAATAAACTTTTGAAAAATTCAAACCAGTCTTGTCATAGATAGTATTTATCACCTGAAACCAATCAAGAACTACATCATAATTCTTAGCTATCCCTCCATAACTTTATAACTACCCAGTGCGGTAGCACAAACTTCACAACCTGCGGCCACACAGTGAACTCATTTATCATAGCTGACAGACAACTTTGTTTGATTCGCTTAAATAAAGTGGATTTTCTCGTTGAATTTAATGTTTCTAACTTGTCGATACTTCGATACATATGTGCATACAAAGTCACGTATTTATTATTGTGGTCTGAAGCGATCGTTCGTTTACTGACATACTATATATGTACAACATACGATTACGTATATCGATTTGCATATGTGTGTATGTATTCGGCTGTAAAATATTCAACGGTGTCATGGTGGCGGTTAAGCTGAAATCTAATGCTAAAACTTTCAAATTTGAAACAAAAAAAGTTTAAAAAGCCATTAGGGGACGTAAGATGCCGATGATAGCGATTAAGTGAACGTTGTTATTGTCGCTAACAATCAGAGCATCAACAACATGGAGACGGTTATTCCTTGCTTTGCTTTTCTTTTGAGTGAAAATGTCAGCTTTTTGGAGTGGGGATTACACGGCATATGTGAGATATGTGTGGTGCGTATACGTAACTTAGGAAATATGAGAATAAACAATTTTTAAAAGATTACTAGTTAATTATAAAAACTAAATATTGAAGAATATGAATATAGTCCAAGTTTGCAATTTGAAATATTATTAGTTTTAAATAATGATGCTTAAATTTTTAAATTTATCCTCTGGAAAAGTGTAATGGTATCTACCCAAATACCCGTACTAATATTTCTTTATATATTTCTTAATTAGAAGACTTATACAAAAATCAATAAGCACAAGGTTGATATTTTTGTCAAAAATGTCAAAACCCAACCTGCAGCGATTCAGTACAAAACAAAACTTTTACAAAATACACTGTGTCAAGACTTAGGGAAACATCAATTTTAGAAGCTGCACTTATTTATGCCAGCACTTCTAAAATCTTCATTTATATTCCACTAACTGATTCCACCATTCTCATACTGCAGTTTAGAACTCATGATACAGCCATTTGCCTAAGATATTTTTTTTTTCGAACACGTTGTTGTCATCCAACACAGTGAAAAACACATCAGTCACATTGCAGTAGCAAATGCAACAATCCGCAACAAAACAGGACGCGAGTGCACGACTGCAAACAGGCTCATACAGCTACATACTAAGTATATAGTACTTCATTAGTTACCGCAAAAAATTTACTATTAGTTTTGCTTTTGCTCTACCGTCTGCCATCCATTCAAGGTTTTTTGAAATTCACTTGCTACTGCATTTACTCTTTCATTTAATTTTCCCAACTATTTTAGCTAATGATGATTGAGAAGGAATCCGCAGAGCAAATGCTGACAGTCAACGTGCAGCTGTGCGTGTGTGCTTGATTACGAATGGTTCAGACATAACACATACTACATACATATGTACATAATAAGTTAAGTTTTCGGGACTGTGAAATGATGGTGAGCAAAAAGAATTAAGTGAAAAGTTGCATGTGCGTTTGAAATATTGTGTCTGACTTCATTTAGTTTATTTTCGTTTGAAAAATCACTCTCAGTTGTCACTTAACGTAGAGTTAATGCTTGCTGGTGAGTAAAAATAATTACTTTGTTTGAAATCTTCTTAAGCAACGACGTTAATAAAGGTGATAGATATTGAAGAGTGATGAGAATTATTTGTATTTGGCTGAAATACAGGCATACTTTAAATTTTTGTAAAAATCCTCCGGCATCAAAAAAGATTGACTTATTTTCTTTAGTCCATATTCAATTCGATTTTGATTCGTTCAAGAAAATGCAAGCATAACATTATTTTAGCTCTTTAACTGAATCAAAAACTTTAACGAAATCTTATACAATAGAAATCCATACATGAATACTGCTTGAGTTTAAAAAAAAAAATTAAAAGTTCAAGAGGGCGTATAAGTAACACGATCTTATTATTGGTGATGACCTAATTGGTGATAATATAATTAATTTTGTGCGTATAGGTACTTGCTTTCTGTGAAATAAAAATTCTGCTGTATATTATATTTCTTCTTTTATACGAAGTTAATCTACAAAAGCACCTGCCGCGTTTTGCTTTTTTTTTCTTGTTGTGTGACTAAGAGCTAATATAATTATGCGACGGAGTTTTTGTGCTTTTCCTGTTTTGTTTACAGGGTCCGGCACTCGAAGTGTTCGTGTGTGACCGTTCGCGCAGTTGTCGCTCTGGAATCAGCTGTTTATAAATTTGCTGAATGACAGTTCGGAGTATTGTTCGCAAGTGAACAAAAGCGTTTTGCCAAAAGTGTACGCAAAAAAGTGATCAGCGATGGAATTCAAACGTAATAGTGTCATTGCTTTATATTTAACTGGAAAATCACAGCCGAAACAGCTCAAACACCTTATTGTAAATAAAGTTTTTGTTTATGGCACCATCACTCGTTACAATGATACTGGTAGCATCGCAAAACGCCATAGAGGTGGTCATCAAATGACTGCAACATCACGTTAGATGGTTCGGAAAGTGAAGAAGCGACTTGAGCGAAATCCACGACGAAGTGTCAATCAAATGGCTAAAGAACTGAAATTATCCGACCGCAGCATCCGACGCATATTGAAAAATGGGCTCAAGGTCAAGCCTCACAAGTTACAAAAGGCCCGTGATCTCACACCGAAGCAGCAACAAGTAAGACTTGAGAGACCGAAGCAGTTGCTTCGCTTGGTCGAAAGCGGTCAAATTCCGAACTCTGCGTTTTCTGACGAAAAATTTTTCCAGTTGAGCAATTCGCACCCGCCACATACTCGTATTATGGTTTGGGCCGCTGTCGCCGCAGATTGTTTTCATCGAGCTTGGCGTCAAAGTAAATGCGACATATTATCGGAAAAGTACTCTGTAGGCTGCTTTGAAGCCGTGGACAAACAAACATTTCGGTCGCAAACCATGGACCTTTCAACAAGACTCAGCACCGTCTCACAAAGCGCGAGTGAACCAAGAATGGCTGAAAAACAACGTTCCGAACTTCATTACGACCACACAATGGCTTTCGATTAACCAGATGCGAATCCAATGGATTATTCTCTCTGGTCCATTTTGGAGAGCAAGGTCCGAAGTAAAAAATACACCAGTCTCGAGATGCTGAAGAAAGCCATTGTCCGTGAGTGGGCCAAAATACCGGCAAGTCACAACGGTGGCAAAAAAGGTTGTTTGACCGTTTCAGGGCCATAGTTAAGGCAAAAGGTGGTCATATCTACCAAAAGGAAAGTCGAGTGGCGGACCCTGTAAAAGAAAACTAAGCAGATTTTTTCTCATTTTCTAGAGCCATTTATTATAGCCTTTTAGACGCATCATGCTCTTGCTATTCATGGTCTTTTTTCACGTTGAGGTGAACGTATATTTGGTTATTCTTAAAAATTCAAGTTTAATGTTGACGTCTCCTTTAGAACGTTCTTTTTACTTTTACTTTTTATCTCTACTTACTGTGCAGCTTCTGTGTTCGCATTTTGATATAAATTTTTTTCCTTTTCACTCACTGAGTTGTATGAGATGAAAAGTCAACAAAACCACTTGCTCATGCCTTCGTTGAGCTCAGTTTCAATTTCAGCGGCACAACCACAAAATTATTGTTGGCGGCAGTTCCATCATTTCGTGCTTGCTTTTGTCTGGGCATGTATGATTGATAACATTGCTTTATGTATTCGCAGCAAAAATGAGCCTTCTTTCATAAGCTTATGTTTGTATGTGATTCAATTGTTAACGTTCGTGCAGGAATGATAAAAAGGAAGCTGTAAAAATAAATACCCACATCTATTGTGAAATATACATATAGGCGCAATGACTGAGAGGTACTCATTGTAAATGTACAGTTACATACCCAGTTAGCTTATTATCCTCATAAATATTGCATAACATTCAAATCGCAAGCATTTATATTACTTAATTAATCTACTTATATATTAAAAATTATAACACTAAAGGAACAACTTTTTAATAAATTATTATTAGCAATAAATTTTTATAATATAGACAATTTATGGGTATTTGGTAAAGTATTGGTAATGCTTTGCATTAAAACTGTATCAAATCACCATCTCAGTCCATATTACCTAAAGAATCTTAAACTAAGTGTAAGAAAACTAAACTGTTTAAAGGTTATTGAATAAATTTTGTTTTAATACCAAAGTGAAACCTAACTACACGCTGTTTAGCTTCAACTCTTGGTTAAAGGAGAAAGCTGCACTTATTATAATTGAAATTGGATGTAGTGCTTAATCGCAGTTCTTTAGAATATAATGAAGCTAATAGAATTTAATGTACAGAGAAGAGGAATCCACAAAAGATTTAATAACCCAATAAAGAATATTCTATTTTTAGGACTCTATAGATAATCAGCTGTACACTTAACTTTAAATGTTCCATCAATCTCCTGTAAAAATTATACACTAATTATGTTCTTCGACATTGGAAAGTTATAAAAAATAATCTGTCCAATTAATTTTTATCGACAATATTTACGACATTATTTCACAATATTGGATCCATGGCCCTGGAATGTTTTTTTTATGTTCTCTATAATCAAATAAAAGCCGATAGAGAAAGAGATCTCAGTTTCTTCGCAGAAAAAATGCAAAATGCCTGCAGTTACGAAATCAATGGAAATATTTCCTCATCGCACACAAACATTGACCGAATGTAGACGTTTTTGCCCAAAGGTGCACAGTGAAAACAGATATGGTCATATAACGCTTTTGAATTCTTTTGTTATGTTCTTTTCACGCATATATACTGTTCTTTTGGTTTTATACCCTGAAGAGGGTATGTTAAGTATACCACGAAAATATCGAAGACCTTACAAAATATCCATATATGTAAGTGATCGTTATGCTGATGAGATGAGTTGACTTAGGCATGTCCGTCTGCCTGTCTTCATATACGGCAACTAGTCTCACTGGTTTTGAGATATTGATTTAAAGATAAACACGTGTGAGTCTTTTTCATCCCGGGATAGGTCTAATTTTCTTCCGCGGCGACTGAACCTCAGTGCGTGCGCGCACCGACTGGATGCGGTAGAAGGCGTTCTTAACTAACAAAGGAGTGGCTAGTCAGTTGTCTCCGAGTACCTGGAGAGTCAAGACAAAACATTTTGCAGCGTTCGGTTGAGCAGAGGTAAGCGATTAAATCTGTGTGAAACTCGGTAAATCTGCAATAAAGACGTTTGATGTGATCAATCAGGCTTTAGCAAGAAGTGGTGTGTTTCGTTGGCAACAGGACTTTTTGGAAAACCGTGATGGGAGATCAGCAACTTCTACAAACACCGACGATGTGACCAACGTTACCGCGGCCGCCTTACAGTCCAGATGTGGCCCCCCGGACATTTTTGTTTCCTTGGTTGAAAAGGCCGATGAAATGCAAGGATTTTGAGACTACAGAAATCGCGCTGGAAGCGTTGCATCGACGAAGTAGAGCCTATTTTGAAAATTTTTAAAGAATTGTAGCAATTGGTTCCATGAATTTTTTTAAATCGACTCCGTTCTATTACTTTTCGGATAAACCCTTTATGTCTGTCATACAAACTGAAAGATGGGTATAAAGTGTTATCCCCTCACCTTATACTTTTCCATTTGATGAGATATCATCAAGCAAATGAATATTTGCGCAAAGTAACTCTGCAATTGGCAAAGAAATTATTCAGATCGAATTACTATAGCATATAATAGTCTTACTATTGGCTCGTCAAAATCAAGTTCTTGTGTGAAAAAATTAGATATTTGTGAAGGGTATTATAGCTTCAGCGCAACTGAAACTACCTTTTTTTTATTGTTATTCACTGTTGTGTTTTGCCTGTAACTTGTGTGTGCAAGCCAGTCTCTTTTTTGTTTGGAACAACGATTGGTGTCAAAGCCAAAGGGTTAACATATGTTACCAAAGGCTATTGCATTCACACGCTTTGATCAGTCCAGTGGAAGGGTCCACCAACCGGATGGAGCTACGAAGGAGTCAAATGATCGGGCGGCAGCATGAAACTTAGCGATGTCTTATTCCTTGTATGGGTAAAAAAATTAACAAATATTAATAGAATTGTAGTTTCCTAAAGTTTAAATAAATTTAATAATATTATGGACGAGGAGTGGTATTTCACCGATTTTCCTTTTAAGGGTTTGTCATGGTTTGTCTAAGTTTACCATCTATCACTTCACTGAGCCTCATTGACTTCTGCCGCCACTTTTAACACACAAAAATAAAGGACTAGTATTCGAGAATTGACTGTTTCGAAAGTACACTGCTTTAAAGATTTTGAAAGTACCACGATGGATACTGCGTCAAATACACTCAAAGCTGGAGTGTTCTCATCTCTTAATACCGTCGTACATATACATCTCATACAGCTCATCGTTCCAACGACTGCTGTACTAGCCGTTGCCAAAGAACCATCAATCTTCCACAAAACTTTCCTCTCGAATATTCCCAAGGCCGACTCATCAAATAGTGTCCATGCCTCTGCAGCCTACAGCAGCACGGAACAAATGAGTGACTTATAGAGTTAGGCTTTTGTTCTTCGAGAGTTGCCTACTGACTCCGAAGTATCCCTGTTGGCTAGAATTTTTCTGCGTTATATTTCGTTGCCTAGTGATATACTGGTTATTAATTTTACCTACCGACCTTTTTCACCTCTTAAAACTCATTGCATTAGGATACATTCCTGTTTCTATTAATATGCCGCTAAGCTTGAAACCAAATGAGGCTATGCTAATATTTTCAATTCACTTGATTTTAAAACAAATATACAAATTAAAGTTAAATACAAGCTGGCTTGATTCCCGTAAAAAGCACAATGCTGAAGTGCGAGCGTGTTTCAACTACAAAACGTTACACTCCACACAAATACATAGAAGTAAGTATTATACAGAAGTTATATATATAATTCCCGCCTATGCTTCATGACGCTGTAGAAACATGCCCTTAAAAAAACCATGAATCTAAGTATGTGTATTCGTAAGTCAATAAATACTAGGCGCATAAAAAAGGTTATATGGCGCGGCATGCAGGTCACGTAATTGCAACAGCCACATGCAATTCTAGTTGAGAGTGCTCTGCCAATTGCAATTACACTTGCTCCCCCGATGCATTAGTGAAATCGCTTCAGTTGAGCTCTGTTGTGTTCAAGTGCACGAGTGCGGCTAATTTGTCCAGGCCGAGGACATAATCACGTAGGTAAACACACCACAGGCCGCAACTAAACAGAAGACAAAGAAGTTTCGTTTACGCGGTGACTCATTCGCTGTAGGATATTTGTTGTTGCTAAAGCTAACATAAGCTTGTAGTAAACTCATTTGGTGGGGTTAAATTACTGTAATTTTATATTTGCACTTGCTTCTTCTGTATCACACAAAATTGTTGTTGATTCTTATTATTTGATTGTCTACAATTTTTGTGGCGATAAACTCACTTTTGTTTGAATCTGTAAAATTGTGGCAATTTATGGCGCCGTAAACAGATAAATTGGCAATTAAAAATTTCTCATTAGCTGCTCACTTTTCTTGCTACTGTAAAATTTGAAGGTAAATATGATCAGGAGAGTGTAATTATGCTCACAATTTATTTATTTTTTATTGCATTTTAAACTGTTTAGTGGAGTTTTCAACATCAATTTAATATAACCTCAAGATAACTTAGAGCAATTAGTTATCAAGAAGAAGAAATTAAACAACAGTTATGAATACTCTATGGGTATTATTCAAAGATATTTTTGAACTTAAGAAAGTCTTTGAGAAAGAAATTTCCAAAATTTGAAAAAGTCTCATTCAGTTATAAAATATCAATAATTTCTCCGAAAAATTGACGTCTCAGAAGTTAGACCATTGATTACTGAAAGTAATATAAAATCTTCATATACCATTAGTTGCAACATCTACCAAGTGAATATGTAGAAAAGATTACGTTAATTCTTTTTAACTCAATTCAAAGATGACTGCTCTTCATAAAATACCTCCTCTTCTTCTATATTACCGAAATTCTGATAAATATTGGATCGCACTTCTGCTGAGTTTTTTTTTTGTTTGTATTATTTTTATATTTCAAGTTTCATTTGATAAATATATTCGATACGATTTTTTCTAATTTATCAAAACCGAAAAGACTGTTTATGTCAATAACTTCGTTCAAAGATCACACAGAACAATTGGTATGGACTTATATACAACTTTATTTAGAAAACAGCTTTCTTTAGCACCCAACTATTGCAATGAAATACCATTATCTTTTTAAATCTTTAAACGAGCCGTTTTTCTACACTTGCTTCATCAATACAATTTCCATCACCTTTATGATCAATAGCCGTTTAGTAAATAGAATCAATGCTAGGAAACTAGTACGGCAAATATACGGTAATAAAGAAAAGCACAACAAAATATAGAAATAAATAACACCAATTAATAAATTTAAATGAAAAATTTGCGACTGACTATGAGGTGAAGGTAGTACTTGAGGTGTCCTGATTACCAGTTTGAGTTCAAACATTTTTTCCATCACGTACAGCTATTTTTGTGATTTTAGTAAATGGTGGTTTGTCCCTTTGACTACATCACTAAAAATTCCACATGTTAGGAAATATTTTTGTTATCATCTACGGTTTTAGCCACCCAAAATTAGCAAGAAACAGCCTCTAACATCACAGTCGCAAATGGACTGTAAACTAGTGCAATTAGCAATAATGTAGGTCATCGCTTGTATTTACATAATCAGATATGTAAATAAAATTATTAGTCTCGAATTTCGATTTCAGCTCAACTCGGTTTACTTGGCATTACAACAGTTCAGTTAACTTCGTAATTATAATATCCTAAGGGTTTTGCCAACCAACAAATTGACTGGTGCCCATACCATGTAAACTGCATTTACGTGTATTTACATAACCGGAAGGCAAATCCATAAACTCAGAGTGACTTACGTTGATATATTCAACACAAAGTTTACAGTATTTTTGATCACTTAGTAACATGAAGAATATGTATTGATAAATTTATTTTTCGGTTTCGGCTCAATTATTATTTTTAAATTATAAAGTATGTTACATTATGAAAAAACACATTCTGCAACTTATAACAATTATATTATATATCCATATAGAAAATTTTTATTTTGTTAGAATTTTTTATTGTTACATACATACACTACTAATAAAAAAAATTCTAAATTTTTTGAAAAAAAAAAATAATTTAAACTCGCCCTTTTTGTCACCATTTCCGGTGACCCATCAGAAAAAAGATGCACTCGCGTCGGCAGGATAACTCCAAACAAGATCATCTAAAGTGGAAAATAGTGTTTTAGTTAAAACCTTAACCTTATGTATTCCTTTAATTAGCGTGTCAAGGGTTGAGTGCAATCAACAATAAATAGGTGCACTTTGTCTAGTACTGGCAACAGCAGTATTTTTGGAGTATTTTCAAGCACATACTCACAACCACTTTAGTGACACTCATGCGCCCTGTCGTATCGTGCTTCGAATAAAGTTAAAAGCTATTGGTAATGCATAACACGCGCTGCAATTGTCGTCAACTGTTGCCAGCATCAGTTAATGTGTGATGCAAATGAAGTCGATATGTGTATGAAGTATGCAGCAGTGGCACAGAGGAAGTGGTTGTGGATTCCATACTTATTACATTGCAATATTTATGTTTTTATAAAGTTCTTTTTAAGCTCTCTAGAGAAAGATGAATTGCACTTTTAGCCAATGATGTACGATTTCCATTGCTTAAAGAATAATTACTAAAGACTCACGTTACAACAATTTTGGTGTCTGATGCCAAGTGAGCTTGTGGGAAAGGTAGAGTAATTATTGAGAACAACACACAATTGCATCACTAAGCTATAGCATATACAAGTTAACAAATATTTTATTCTGTTTAAACTTTTATGTATATTTACTGTAATGGAAATATTTCCAATTTAACAACAATACAATGTTCGAAAATAAAATGTCCAGACACACACCCTACATAGATCACTTTCGTCAGTATAATTGAGCTACGCTTATCGAAATTAATGTAAATGTTTATTAGAATCAATGAACTGTCTGTTAGTGAAATTGTTTGTGGGAAAACCCTCAGCGACCGGCTGCATGGCTCGTATTCCGCTGACATTTTCACGCAACCACATGCTGGAGCCACTTTACCACAGTGATAATTCAATTTTAGTCACTTCCCACGCAAATTTCTTTCTGCGAGCTGAATTGACTTGCCAGCTGTTGAAAACTGTGAATGAAATGTTGCGCTGCGGTTTGGAATTTCACACCAACCAAAGTGGAAAACTGATTTTGCAACCGTGTGTTTATTGGAGTGATAGTATATGTATGCCAAACCAAACAAGAAGCAAGTGAAAGCTTTTGCATTTTAGTAATATTTATGTGAGTGTTTGAGAGCACACCCTGCATAGCTCCGAGCAGTGTGCTAAAGTCATTTAATGCTGAGGTTGTCATCGCTCATCGCTCATTCGCGTTGCGGACGACGGTGCGACATGACTAACACTAACTCAGCTTTGTTTTCGGCCAAAAGCAGCAGGGAATAAAGTTTTCCTTCTCTGCGGTAATTTAGAGGGAGATAACAGTTTTATGACTTATTTGGAATTCAAAGGTATATTTCATTTTCACATACCTGCATTTTTTTATTGTAATATTTAAAATATTATCAACGAAGATGTTATAGGACAATATAGGGATATATAAAGATATCAAGGCTCTTTTAATTGTTTTATTATGCCTTCACCAAGTTATCGAGTTCTCAAGTGTTAGATTATATAACTTTATAGGAACACATATAATAATTTAGTCAAGGAAGTGAATCTCCATTAAAGGAATGAAAGAATTAAAAAATAATCTAATTCCTGAAATAAAAAAATTAATACGAGGTACAAAGCCCCTTGCCGAAAACACTAGGTCATTGTTTATTTTCGCATTGACAGCAATTGAAATATAATACTTAAAAGTCGCGTATACGCCATGTTGTCTTTCTGACTCCCTGTATTTTAGTTATTTGACATTTTTTCGTAAAAGAAAGAAGTATTTGTTTTGATCAATTCATTTGATTCATTTAAGGAATGGAAAATTTTTGAAGAACGGGATCTTTCACAAGTTAATTAATTTTAAGTTTTGTGTTGGATTGGGATTTCTACTTGTAGTTGTGATTATAGGGAACACAGTTCGAATAATAAAAACTTAAGAATACCTCTCAACCGAGACAAAAAGAGGTAAACTGAACTAGTTTTTAAAGAGTAAATATATATACATATTTATATATTTTTACCTTTATATAGTATATATTAGGGTGATTCAAAAAAAAAAAACTATTTTTTTTTCGTGATTCAAAAAAAAATCTAAGAAAGCCTCTCCAAACATGAGTTTTTAATTGTAACGGGAAGGTCCTCCTACATACAGTTTTCTATTTTTTCTTATTATCAGATAGAAAAATTTATATCTCGCTTCCAACTACTTGAAAAAATATTTTGTTCCTTAGATTTTGTAGGAAATTGAATGTTCTACAAATGATTTTTTAGTAAACCCAACCGTTTAAAAGATATTAACGGTTGAAGTTTGATTATTTTTGGGAAAAATTTTTATTTCTTATGAATTTTATAACTCAATGAAAAAAAAAATATTATGAATGATGAAACTAAGCAGCGCTGTCATATTTAATGCATCATTAAATTAAAAACTGAAAATTACAGATGCAGTGCAGTTTCTGCGAGATTTCAAGACACCGCAGTTAATCACGGTTGCATAATGTTTTCGTATTCACTTTTGGTTTGAACTTCCTTAAAGTTAACGGTTTGAATTCGCCCTTAACTGACGCAATGCGAATATTTTAGTTTTTTTATTTTTAGAAGAAATGAAAAGCAATGTTATATACCAAAAATATAAAGTATGTGCACGAAAAAAATTGGTCGAACGTATAATGTTATAGAACTTATGTTTATTATTCAATTTCAGAAATATTTATACCAGTTATACTTTATATATAAACTAGAAAGGGCTAAGTTCGGGTGCAACCGAACATTTTATACTCTTGCAACTTACATTAATCAAAGCCAGGGAAATACCTTACGATGTAAAACATCAACCAGAGGATCGGAATCTAAGCAATTTTATATACATATGCATTCACCATATATAACTTATACCCTGACCTACATACATATATGTATATTCGGCATAAGATTTATTAGAAAAACCAAAATCATTATACATAGTCATTATACAAATTCAGCCGGATGTTCCAAAAACCTGGTAATGGTTACTTAGGGGCTAGGTCAAGTTTTCGCCCAATTATATCCATTTTCCGCACAAAGCTAAACTGTCATGATTAAAATATGCTTTTCCAATTTCATTAAGATAACTCACATATTGGCCGATATATCCAGCATAAAGTCAACAGGACGTTCTAAAATCTTTATATTAGGTGTGTGGCGGCTCTGGGAAGTATTGACCCGATTCCTCCCATATTGGATACACAGAATTACTACTGCAGGAAAAGGATTCTGTTTCAATTTCTATTGCATATCTCACACATTGTTCATAACTATATGAACATGACACTTTTATTTCTTAAGATAGAATTATATATAGAAAATTATATTTGCAACACAAGAACATTAATATAAAAGTATACACATGTAAACAATAAATTAAATAAAAAGAAAATACAGTCCTCTAAATGACAAGATCAATGGTAAGCAACAAAATTGAATTGTAATATGAAACTTGCTCATAAAAATGTGAAAATCATTGCCTATTGAATAAAACTCATAAACTAATATATGCATAAAACTAATATAAATATCCAAACATACCTGCCCGCCAAAATTCTTGTTCAATTGCAGGTACAAAATAGTCAGTTATTATGACGCAATGAACGTCACCACTGATGATTACGTTTTCTAAAGTATTATTTTGAAAAAATATGGACGGATGATTCCACTGGCCCACAAACCACACCAAACCGTTGTTTTTTCTGGATGAAATGGCAGGACTGGAATCTTTTCAGGTTGCTCTTCGTCCCAAAAGTAGAAATTTTGCTTGTTTATATTGATTGAACCAGAAAAGACTACATCGCTGAACAAAATGTTTCTCGTAAACGTCGGATCTTCGTGGAAATTTTCAAGAGCCCATGGAGCGAAACGATGTCCCTCGAGAAGGTCAAACGGCTTCAGTTCTTGCACAAGCTGTATTTGATAGACTTTCAATTTAAGAACTCGATGTAAAATGCGTGAAGTCGTTCAATACGTCAGTCCAAGTTGCTGCGAACGGCGCCGAATCAACTCTCCACGGTCATCATGTACACCCTAAGCTACGCCTGCTATATTTCCTTCACTGCATGCTGGACGTAGTCTATTCGGTCGAATATAATCCAATAATGAATGCTGGGTCTAAAGACGGGTGACGGTGTTGCCAATAGTATGCTCAGTAAGCTGACTGTGTTGACCATACTTCTCATTTCGCAATGAAACAGGAGCTTTGAAATCTATTTTTCATGCTAAGAAAATAAAACAAATATTAGGTTGATGGTTTAAACATGAACAAAATAGTCATTAACATTTTTTGGTTTACTACTTATAATTTTCTTATATACCTTGTTTTATTTTGATCTTAACTTTGTCAGTCTGTGAGAAAAAACGTTAGATCTACTAACCTACCCTGAACCGATGACGGAATTTACTTTCAAATTTGCCTGCTGTCATCAAGGTAAATGTAAATTTCCGTTTAATCGCTGCCAACGAATTTCGTAGAAAACAAACAAAATTCAAAGTATACCCAAAAATAGTTGGGCGCAAGATGATGTTAAGCGAAGCAAAATAAGCGCGCGTTAACAACGCCAAGGACGTCAAATGTCAACAGAGTGACAGAAATAGCAGATGGCGTTTATAAAATCAACAGCTGCAGTTTCACCGAAATACCCGCCGCTGCACTCACATTTATTTGCATTCCGAATTTCCGGTAATTGCGCTGGTAGTTGAGCTTCACGCTCTAATTGAATTGCCAGCTGCAGTCATTGCACTCTTCGCCACAGCCTTTACCTTTATTGCATCATAAAGTATCAACGGAAGTTTTATTTTTTACATATTCGCTATACACAGATTTTTTTGTGACTGACGCACAGAATAAAGCCTTCAAAAAGTCTAGATTAGTAGAGAATAGAGAAATATCATTCTAGCAGATTTTCTGCTCAAATTTAAAAACATTTTGGTTTTTTTTTATTATTCTTAAGAATGGCATTTAATAGAAATTTGCAAAATATTTCAATAAAACAGACAAAGTTGTAATTTGATTATAATCTATCCATATTTCTACACGGCACACTGAACTGGGACAAGGAAAATATGGCTTAAAACTTATTAGCTCAGACAGCTAGGTTAAGAACTTTTATGATGTTTATGAGGGCTATCTGATAAATAACCGACCTAAGCATGATGCACGCGACTTCCCATCTCTGCAACCCTTCCAAATAGAGCGTTGGAAATGTTCATGCGCGTACGTTTGTGGTCTAGCGTAAGAAAACGCAGCACCCAACGCGCGGACAGCTTTCTCATGCCCAAATCTTGGTTTAATATGTGACAAACACGTTCTTTTGACATCTTCATAATCTCAGCTATTTCCCTAACTTTAATCCGGCGGTCGTCTAGTACCAATTGATGAACTTTAGCGATGTTATCGTTAGTGGTTACAGTTTTTGGACGCCCAGGACGTTCATCATCTTCCAAGCTCCTGCGACCACGTTTAAATTCAGCTGCCCAAAATTTTACGGTAGTAAAGGATGATGCAGAGTCACCATACACAGGGTCCAACTCATCTTTGATTTGTGAAGGGGTATTGCCTTTCAAAAATAAAACTTTAATTACAGCTCGATATTCAATTTTTTCCATTTTGGGGAAATCACCGAAATAGACTCACAAAAACGACTGTCAACAGGTAATTGCGCAAGATAAATCTCTGAAATTTTGGCGAGTAGCTACTATAATATGCACAATTTGAAGTAGAAACTTTTTTTTCAGATGTGCCGCTAGCTTCACGTTGAGGTCGGTTATTTATCAGACAGCCCTCGTATTTCATACACTTTTACTTGTATGTACTTATCTACGTAGGCTCACCAAAGTAATGGAATATATTTTTTTCTTGCCTCCGGTGACAGATGTTTTGTATGCCTCACTTTAAGGTTTATAGAAGAGTGTACTTGATAGTAATATATATTTTCGAAATGAAGGTACAAAAATAAAAAAATTTAGAACATGGTGTTAAAAATATGTACTTAGTCTATACTTCGGAGCACCGTTAATAGCGAATGTTAATACTCGTATTTGTGTGTGTTGCTGATTTAACAGAGAGAGAAGTAAAAACCTTAACTTTGGTTGTTCGGAAGCAATAATACCATTCACAAGTAAACAAGGTCCCTAGAAGAACTTGATTCCAATTGTGCAGTATTTATGGCAGCTATATGCTGTAGTGGTCCAATCTATATATAGCTGCCAGCACCAATGTTTTAGGCAATAATCTCTGCCAACTTTCGTGACGTTATCGCGTCAAATAAATAACCTTATTTCTATCATTCAGTTGGTACGACAGCTAAATGCTGTATATAACAGCGGTTCCGATAAAGCAGCATCTCTGTGACAGAATGATGGTCAAAAATTTTTTCGAAAACTGGGGGACTGAATCATACCGACAGACGGACATGGTTAAATCGTCTCAACTGGTGACGCTGATCTTTCATATATATTTTATAGAATCTTTGATGCTTCCTTCTGGGTGTTACAAATATCGTGGCAAACTTACTATACCTTGTTTCGGGTAAAAATGTATAGCATATGACTTTTTTCAAATTATTTTGAAACACCTTCTTAGAAGTAGAGCACTCATATCAGCTTAAAGTAAATTACATAATACGAATATATTTTATATGCACTATTTAATCTATTCAGATATTATATTATGCACTCTTATCTTAGAGTTAGAGCATTTCTGCAAATGAACCTAAACTGTTTTTTTTTTGCAAAAGTGTTTATATATGTCTTTTGAACACACTGATACCACTTTACGATTAATAGTTTGACAAAAATTAACAGAATAAAAAATTGTGTTTGAATTAATATTAAATTTGATTTAACTTTTTAATAATTATTGACGGAAATTCTGCGCTTCTTTCCACTTAGACACAACTACTGCGAATTTCTGAAATCATCAATGCATAACATATTACTAGCTGTTAGGCAATATAATTCAGAAGATTTACGAAATGCACAGATTATTAGAAAAGATACAGCGTAGAACAACGAAAGCTACCTGGGAAAAATGTATGACAAGGAATTAAGAAACACAAGTAAGGAAGGGCTAAGTTCGGGTGCAACCGACCGAACATCTAAGAAACCTGCATACCAAGTTTCATCAAGATATCTGAAATTTTACTAAAGTTACCGCTTGCATGCACGGACAAACGGACGGACAAATAGTCAGTTAACCGGATTTCAACTTATCTCGTCATCCTGATCATTTCTGTATATACAACCCTATATCTACCTCGCTTAGTTTTAGGTGATAGGCTAGGGGAACAAAATTATTATGCTCTGTAGCAACAAGTTGCTAGAGTATACAAACATAATTTGCAATAATTTTATTTTTTGTTTAATCCCTCCACGAACTGCGATAAGCGATTGACTCTTATCAGTGGGTCTAACGAGAATATTGCACAAGTACTCAGTGACGTATTATACTAGTGAGCAAAAACACAGATATCTTTGACTAAAATCAAACTGGTTACTAAATTGATATCGCCTTGTAAATATGCTTATCGCTTGTGAGAGAAAACTATGGCTTGTGCCTACGGTTCATATGATTTGTGAGTGAGGGTAAAGTAGTTGATTGAATTTGCTACTGGGTAAACACTCTACGTGTATGTAATATTTATAGCTAATTATTATTAAAATTATGATCTATAAAGTTTACAATGAATTCATTTGATGTTTTACATCAGCATCAACTGGACGCGCCCACAGCTACACATTAGCGCAACGTTTTAATGATGAATCAAGCACAATACCTTTTTTTGCTCTTTCTTTTGATGAACTCCTCCGGATTTACTGCAGGTAAAACATCGGCTCAAGAAGGTAATACAAATTTCTATAATTAATTTCTTCAACTAATATTATTTTTTAAATTACAGGTCAAGACCACTTCATTAAAATTGGTAGCAAGTATTACTTAGTGGTGTTTAAGGACTCAGAGGTACTCAAACAAAAACACCTTAAAGCCATAATAATTTTATTCACATTGCCTTTCCTTTGTAGTTGAATTGGTTCGCAGCTGCTCATTTTTGCCGTTCTCAGGACAGTGAGTTGCTGACGATTGAATCGTTGGCTGAAAAGGACGCTTTATTTTCTTACTTAAAGAATGTAAAAAAGCTAAGTTATATGGAAGCTTGGACAAGTAGCAACGATTTGTCGGTAGAAGGACAATACATGTCCCTGAATAGGGGACGTCCAATGCTCTATACATTCTGGGCGCAGGACGAACCAAACAATGCGTTAAATGCTGAGGATTGTGTACATGTTGTGCTAAAAGGTGATAGCTTTACAATGAACGATAATAGTTGCTATAAAGGACAAGCACATGTTATCTGTGAAAAAGGTTCAGCGTCAAATGCTCGTGATCCCGCTCCAAAAGAAAAATTAAACTGTGATAATGTGACAGAAAGTTATGCTTTGAAAAAACTCGTAGAAATATACCTAAAATATGAAAACGTATTTAACTGCAGGGAATAACAAAACTGTAGAAGTACTTGAAAGTTTTTTGTTAATATTTTTAAAATCTGAATAAAACGCCATATATTGTAAATTGTATAGATGCTTTTCGCAAAGGCATATTTCTATTCTATAGTTAAGCCGTTTGATCTTAATTGAAAATGTTTAACTGTGTAACTTATGATAGAGATCGCTGCCGATAACTCAAAATAATATCATAACAATTGCCAAAATGTCAAATGACTATCTAGTTATCCCAAAAAATTTAAACTTCTTTTTCAAGAAGAGAAGTAATTATTAAAATTGATAATTTCCAACAAATTGCTGTACGTACAGTAATGTTACAGTTACCGCTTTACAATAAAGAAGCTTTGTTGTTCAGTGCTCCGAGTAATTGCTTTTTGAAAGAGTTTAAGTATTCATCTTTAGGTGTTAAGTTAAGGAAAAGCAATTATTCATAATGATATAAAACCATTCCCCACAAAATGTTTGGTGAAATTTATAAAACGTTAACAGAACAAAGTTGCTTTATCCAGACAATGCGAGTTTGCATCCATCGGTTGATCTGGCACAAAATGATGTTATTTTGACTCATTCCGGCTGGACAACTTGTGAAAAGCAGTAGAAATTGAAAAGCTATTAATTGGGCGTAGGAGATTGCAGTACGAGTAATAAATGTCTCCTATGCGCTGAAAATTTTGAAAAACTGGGCGTGTTCCTGCCCTCTAATAAGTTTAATGTACGAGCCTCCTAAACTATGGGGGCTACAAGAACCATTCTTGCATATATAAATTTTACGACTCACATAGTTGTTTGGGGTTGTGTGCAACATGGCTTCACGTAAGGTGTCACAGCTTTAAAATAAATATCAACCAGCCAAACACAATTTCAACAAATGATGGAGGGATGAAAACAAAGTCATTGCTGAACGTGTACACCTTGCTTTGGTTATGTCTTATGTGTTTTACTTTTTTCTATAAGGAGTAAATACAAATATTATATAAAACATACATACATACGTGACAAAGCTAACAGTACTTGTTTAAATGTATTACCTACAGTCTACAGTAGTTTGCACACGTATTATCTACTTGCACTTTTTCCAGTGTCTGCTTGATCGTTTCTTACAGTACTTCAACGTACAACTCTTTCAACTGATTGCATTAAATTTTCAAGCTATGAGAAATTTTCGTTTATACTTGATTTCAATTCCTTCTTTATTCCAGCTGACTAAGGTATGTACTCCTAGTCTTCCTTATTAGCACTCACATGTGACAATTTGATTCCTTTATTTGCATTACTTATTGATTCACATTAATTGTTAAGGTTATAAGTGAACACTGCCTCTCGTGGTCAAAAACATCCGTAAAAGTACTGGCAGTAAAGGTGAGGAAGAACAATTTTGCTTTAAAGAAACAGTCCGATTCACTAAAGCGAATGCTTCTAGTTGATGAAAAATAACAATTTTCTTGGTATTTGCCAAATAACAAATTTTCATATGGGGAAACCAACAAGTAGTAAGTATATAACCAAAATCCTCGAGAATTTTATATCTAATAAAAGTAAATCTGTTTTTGTGAACTTAAATCGGTACAATAACAGGACGTAAACCAAATGACGCCATAAAGTACTGTCGATTTGAAAAAGTTTTCCACTGTTTGGCTTAAGCTTGGCCACCCCATGCCCAAACAAAGCTCTCATATTACACACTATAATTGAAATAAATTTCACTATAAAATTATTGAAACCCCACTATCAAATAAAGTTTCAGTAGTTCGGATAATGACAGGTAAAACAATGTAAACGAATGAGGCGGTAAAGTCAAAACAATAATAGTATATGCCTCGACAATTATCACATATAGATTTTTATATACACACACAGTGCTACGCCATTGACCTTGTTTTCGCATTTAATTTAATTATTATTTGCACTTTGTGCAAATTAACATTTCCGTGTCAACTGCATACACCCAGAACCATTTTAATAAACGCCTCCCCAATTAATGGAAAAACATAGAAATATGTATTGTATGTATGTGTGGTATTCGCATAAAGGCCGATTTAGTGGTTCTCAATTAGTATAATGAATTTTCACAAATAGCAAAACAAGCAAATAAAGACAACTTTTTATTAAGTTTTGTGCTGGCGTTTAATAGAAATTTAAGAAAAAATACTGCGACCGCAACGTCAGTGCGCTTGTATTATTTAGTATACTATATTGAGTGCGATCGAAAAATGTCTCTGATATATCCAGTATTTTATTCTATCTAATCGCCATGTTCAATTTTTTGCTCTTTTCACATACAACATTTTCTTAAGAATATATAGTACAATGAACATTCGATTAATGCTATACAACGAAAAAGCAGCTGCTTCATCAAATGAAAATACTTAGTGAGTGATCCCATAGTGGTACACTTATTTTACTGGTATTTAATTTATGGCTTATTCCATAAAGAGTAAAAATAAAAATAATTATAGTTCTTAGTTAAAGTGGGCCACTATGTACAATATCCTTAAAAATTGCAACAACATGCAATGTAATTATTTGCCACAATATTTTTTCAGATCTAATAATTTTTCCACAACAATTCGATACACGAGTCTATACTCGAATACTAAGCCCTTAATTACATACTCGATATCAAAAAATCTGCTCTGCAGTCATGTTTACCAAAACAATTATGAGCAGTTGCCATGCATTGACTGCATTAACATTTGCAGACGGTGATCCAATGAGTACATATCACTTAAATACAGCGCAAATAATCTTGTTCACAAATTTTAATACCAAAAGCACTTTATCCATATATTTTATTTAAAACAATAGCATATTTGTACTTTATTGCCCCAAAACAATTATTTTTTTTTTTTGCATTTGCTCAGCTGGGGGCTCCGAGTACAAAAAGTTATCAATTCACCTCTCAACTGGCAAAAAAATCAATTTAAAAGCGCAGAATATACACACATAGGTTTTGTTAACCATCGCACAATCAGTGCACAATTTACGATTGCTCGTTTGGCGTATACATTTTTGTATATTTGTGTATGTGCGTTTTGGTCTCTCTGGGCTTTAGCTGCGCCACCTTAACAACTGCAAAAATTGCTGCACTTTGTAATCGGCAATCACTAGAACTGTTTTTTATAAATTGCAGGAAATTCATTGTGAGAGTGCTTAATGGTAAAAGAGCCCGCGGCCACAGCAATGAAAGGGTAAAATAATACATAAAAACTATTTTCTCTGTATGCAACATGTTGCAAGAGAATAAAACCATAACAATATTATAAAAGTAGGCAATTATTTTAATAAAATATTTTCATTTTTTTGAAACTTCAATATGTTGCTATACCATTAGTAAATATAAACGTCACCAACATTTTCATTTTACAACAACAAAATAATATGGGATAAAATCATACTTTATTTAATGCTTTAATTCCATAAGTAGCTGAAATAACAGTGCTATGTCCAATATTTTATAAATCAAGGTTTACTCCTCTACCATCTTTGGCTACAGTCCCTAACTGAATATCACGTAAAATATTCATACACTTTGATGTTAGGTTCCTTGTTTGTATCCCAGCCACTTATCTACTCCCAACTCGAGACCCTCCCACGGTACCACCGGTAAAGTATTACTTCGTGGGACATTATTATATATTGTGGGGACTGACGGACGCCTAGTCTGTTGAAAAAGTCTCAGTTTTGTCATTATGAATGCTGGCGCTTCGCTGACAGCTTTCAGTCGACTGACACATGTGTGTTGTTAAATTATCGACCGTAAAACTACCGCCGAGTGTCGTTTTTATTTTTTCCCTTGCATTTGAAAAGCGAAAGTAATAAAATAATACATGTTCAGAATCTTATATATACTCTGTACACGTCGGATAGTTCGGACTAATGTCATTGTGGAATCTGTAAAGGTAGCTTCTAAAGCACACATCTTCCCTAAGTATTTAGGTCAGATGGAAATCTAGGTCCTTATGTCGTCTGCCTATCCACGAGTGGATGTCCGGTATAAGTCTTTGGGTCCAGCGCCCTTTGGATGAGGAACTCCACCACTGCTGCCACATTTTGGTGTTCTTGTTTCTCTTCTCTGTCTTTGCCGATACTGTTTTAGGCGATGATAGCTGATATAATCGCTCGAGCTAATCTCGCTGGATCAATTGGCGGCATACTGGCTAATACTTCAGCAGCGTCGGTAAATATAGACCGGAAAGCACTTATTACTCGATTGCAGAAAACCTATGCAATTATTTGTTTAGCATATATCCATATTGGTGCTGCTACCATATTACGGAACTTTCTCGATAGACCATTATAAATTTTGTTTGCTTTACCGGATGTATACGCCAGGTGTTATTTAGATATTAATTTGGAATCCAATATTACTCCCAGATACACATATAATCTCACCTTAGGGGAGAGCTCTATTCGTTCTTTCATTATTTTGAACTGAGGCGTGCAGTTGTAGTGGAAAAACAATATTAAATTATATATAACATTATTATATTATGTAAAGAGTTATTATGTATAATTCTTATATGAAACGACTTCACAATAAAGAAGTATTTTTTGGACTTACGTGTGCTCAGTTATTCGAGGTTTTTCGTTTGCAGAGTGTCCTCCTTAAATGGTATTCACCTATGCCTTCTATGCGTTAATTTAAGTCACGCCTTTTTAATAAACTACACATTTGCATAACTTTAACTCAATGTTATTCACGAAGTATTCAGCCTTTCCGGTTTCACCAACCGGTTGCCGCAATAAAATAATAATTATAAATAATAAACCAGTGGAATGTTCAGCTAGCATGCAATAAGGTGTGCCGGCTGCAAATAATGCTGACTATGGAAATAAGTAGGTGTGTATAATCGCTCATTGCAATGCTGCCGCTTTTGTTTCACATTGCGTGAGCTCTCAGCCCACATATTGCGGATAATAACAACCCGTATAAATAGTATATAATCACATGGATATAATTTGTATTTTTCGGTATCCGACATAACTATTTGCAGGAAACCTCAAAAGAAAATTAAATTAAATACGTAGTTAAAGCATTTTCACACTAATTTTGCACAGTGTACAAGTTAAATTTGCTGTCTAAACATTGTGGCTAACTATTTGCTGGGTCATATACAAATATACTTACACAGTTTTGTTGGCAATAGCGAGCATTTATTGTCAATTTGACAAAAATGTTTGTCACAGGTCACAAAGAAGTTATTTCATACACTTCTACATTACTTTGAAAAAGGTAAATGTCTAAGGTAAATATTCGCTTATGAAGTACACACACATATATAAACTTTTATGTAAATAAATTGGCAATGTGTCAAGTGTTAACGAAAGGTTGCGGGTTTGGTCATAAAGTGTTAGCTATCAACAGGTTAAATTACACATTGAGCAACGCCCATCCCTGCTACCTCCGGCTGTTGTGGGCAGAATTGTTGAGGTAGAGATTCTACTGAAGCTTTAAGGGAATTACTTTTGCTTTAAGTATTCAAATTATTTGCAAGTGGGACTTTGAGGCTAATAAAAATGTCACTACTATATAATTTACCATCAAATATGCAAATGTGGACAATTTTTGTTGTTTGCAAATGAGTTCTGCACACACATAAATTAAATGTGTGATATAATTAATTTTTTGTGAATAATACAATTAAAAATAAAAATGTATTGTTTTTATTTTTCATACCAAATACAAAACAGTAACTTAATATCGAAAGTTCCAGTGGAAAGCGTCGCTATTTATGCTGCAAAAAAAGTGGAGAAATATGTTTAGTTGTGGCATTTATGTTATATACTTGTGGCACATTGGCAAATATTTAGTTTCTCTGTGAGCCTTGCCTGTTTGACCTCGAGCTAATATAAATCAGAACATGGCCAGTATGTGGCATTTTAATAGCTTTTGACACAACACGTACAATGCACCATTGTGTCCACTTAATTACGAATGATCCAAATCCATGCTGCAAGTTGCACATAGTGCGTGCCACAATGCACTAATGCTGAGTCAGTGTACTTTCACAGTTAGAAAGAATGATCGGAGCCATAAAATAGGTGTGTGAGTGGGTTTTTTCAAATTATTACAATGAGCCGCCATTGGTTTTAATGTGAAATAGGATTCTATTTTGTATTTCTAGTTTAAATTTTTCGAAATAATTTTTAACCAAGTTTCACATTTCCATTTCTTTCGCCCGCCAAGTGGGTATATCAGCCTAAAAATACTGCTAATGCTAAGATACGAGATGTTCAAAAATTCGTCATGTGACTTTTGTTTAGTTTGTGAAGACACCCACACCGTCAAGTGTTAAAATAGAGAACGAAGAACTCTGGGCAACCGTATAAAATTCTGTGATACTTTGTAATCTATTTTGGCAACACAGCATTGCAACGCCAACTATTCGGAGATATGCTACGTTCAACTTGCTTTCATGGTGCCATTCTTTAACTCACTCACACAAATTCATAATGCATACAGAAACAAATTATCATTATCATTAGCATGTGTCAAGCTGAGAATCCATAATGGCGACGCGAGTGACGCATCTGAAAGGAATATTGTTGTAATTCTATGTGCGATTAGGTTTCAATTACTTGCACGCAGCGGGAGCAATTTGTCGTCAGCCGAAGTAGTCCGAAGTAGTTTCGAGTAGGATCCTGGAGTTTATCAGAGAGCTAAGCCTTTGTGAGTCTGTGTGACAGAGGAGAGGTCACAATAGACCTTAGGCCATGGTGCCACCTCACATTGTGAAATCACGCTATTTTTTGTTTGAAAAGCTAAAAACAGCGGAGCAGTAATGTAAGCTTGCGCTAACAATTCTTCATATTATGATACGAATTCATGTATTTTTGTATTGGTTTTGATTCTGCTCGCATTAGATTGTAACACTTTGATTTTGATGATATATATCTGAACAGTTTAAGAAGTGTGTTGCGTTACTTCCTTCCTGCTTCCTTATCAAACTATAATCCGTATACAATATCTTGAAGGATTCTTCTACCCACGATGAAACTTATAAATGGTTTTAACAAAAAATCTTGTGTTTTTTTCTTTTAAAAGCCGCAAAACAAACACTTCGACTGTTTAACTTTATTACCAAGTAATGAGGTTTAATATGAGAAAGTTGAAATCTAAAGGGAATTTCTTAACTCAGCCAAATAATGAGCAACTTGGTATGTTCGAAATCTCGCTAAAACTAGAATGCAGCAGTAATTTGCAACTTTTAATTTAACGCAGCAGCAAACAAGACAGCACCGCGTCGGCTGTAGCAAGGAAAAAATTTGATGGTGAGGAAATAACTTGATAAGCTATTTGAACTCATTATTTGATTTCAATTTAAAGATGTGGGAAATATAAAAATCCAAACATATGCATATATATTAAATACTCTTGTCAGCATTAACTCAAAATGTCATCTTTCAACGTCGGGAGTATAAACGTTTAAAATTTGGCCTTGAAGGATATATTCCTCATCGCATTATTACCTACAGTCAGATTGCGGTCCTGTGGTGTTATTAACTGAAGCCAAAATTGAGTAAGCGCTTGCCGCAGCAAATCACCTAGAGCGACGCTAAAGAGCACCTAAAGCTTCAGCATCAACTGCATAGACAATATTCGCACAGAAAAATTGCAAAATCAGAAACGTGTTTGAAGTTGCTTCAAGGTTAGTTTGAATGCGGGAGCGTCATATTACCAAACACAGAAATGGTTGCTAAATTCATTTCCTGTACATACAGCAACATTTTTGGCAGTTTTTTTTGCAGCTTCCCAGTCGATTAAGCTCACAATCTGAAATCTGCGTGACTAAAATTGAATTATTTCTGTGGTTTCAGCATGCGGCAACAAAACATGCTTGTGGTGTGTCAGTAATGCTGCAAATCTAGCGATTATATTAGTGAAATACTTTTCACCTTACTTTTAGCAAATTTAACAAAAATTTTACAATTTCAAACTTAGTATATGTGATATGTGTAGCTGGGAAAAAAGTATATATTGGCAAGTTAGACCACGATATATTAATTTCGGAAAAAAAATTATAGGAGGATGAAAGCTAATCCTTATCCTGTGGTGCTAATACGGTACTTATTGCGATATATTTAGGTACGTATTAACTTTTGTTTCCATATTCGACAAATAGCTCTGATTTATGTCGAAAATATAGTAATAAATCTTAAAGAGTGTGCTGAAACTCGAGCACTAAAAATCGAAAAGTGTTAAATTTTATCAGTTTAAGCAGTTTTTTGGTAAATGGGTCATTGACTGATTTTTTTACCAATCGATCTTATCAAAGGAAAAAACCAGAGATATGTATCTCGAAGTACAATTGAAGGAAATTATACTTCAGTTTTAGTTATATTTTCGAACATTTATATTACCTAAAATTATTTACATAAGGAAATATAAAAATGTGGCTAATTTAAAAGTATCTCAAAAAACCTGTATTGTAGTTTGTTTTGCAGAAAATAGGGACAATGCCAAGATGATGAGGTGTGAGATTTTAGGTTGAAGTACAAAAGTGAGACATCCGCTCTGCAAGCAAAACTATTTGTTCTTACGTGTTGTCATGTCTATGCAAATATTTTTTAATAAAAGTAAGCTATACCACTAATTAAGTGACAATGGCGTGCGGTTAACGTCTCAATAAAACCAGGTCCCTTCAGTTGCTCTCTTACGAATTCGCCGGTTCATGTTAGGCCTTTCTCTGCAAACACGCCAGAATTATTGCACGCAAAGATTTATATTAAAGTCTTAAAAAAAATAAACTGACTCTTTGTTATTTCTTTCAAATAAGCCGAAAAGGCATGAAGTCATCACTAATTCAACTTGCCGAAAAGTTTCTCCTTCGTGTGGTAACTCAAACAGCTAAGTAGTTGTTAAACTAAAAAAGTGAAAAAGCGATATTAGAAGCAGCAATGAGCTTGTTTTTACGTATATGTCAGTATAAGAACACGCGACTGCATGTTGCGGAAGCATTTTATGCAAATATTGTTTGTGCCTAGCAAAGTCACCCCAGTAAAACTTTATTTAAACATAAACACTTAACTAAGTGCTTACATAGAGCTACACATAAATATACACATACCGCCCGTAAGAGAAGCTCATTTCTTCGCTGTCTCTGCCTGCAATTATCCATGCGGAAACAAGTTACATGGTCTGCTTGGCATACGTTGCGTATACGTGACATTTATATTTAATTGGGCATGTTTCAGCTTTATTTGATTAGTATACAGCCCCAGGGAAAGCTCAAATTTTTGATAACTTTTTTAAAATTCTCTGATATTAATTTCTGATCTGATGTTAAATTTAACTATTCTCTTTTATGTGGTATGCTTTGCTTCGATACTTAAGTTTAAGAAATCTGGATTATTTATCATTTCAAGCCTCTAGTACATTATTGAGTAAATGCCGTTAGTAAAAACTAATTTTACTTAAAAGGTGAACTCCAGATTTAAGGACGCAAAAATGCCTGAGCTAAAAGATAAAGAATTTTACAAGATCACTTCTCGCTCATGGATTATAGTTGTTTCTTATGTTAAAAAACACGTAAACGCTTCTGCTTCATGTATTCCTCAAATATTTTTCATTAGATTTTCTCTACTTCCATTATGCACATTTACATCTGACGTTAAATAAACGCAACTGACGAAATCACCAAGACGGCATTTCTTAAGCTAACAATGCTTCACACAACAACGTGTCTTTATAATTCTGCAGCAAATAGCACATTCTTCCCTTCTACCTTCATATTTGCTTATCTTCTACCTTCTTAAGCCTGTACACCCATTTGTTTTCCCTTCGATCCACTTATAGCCAATTTTTTGCTATTCTTCTATAGTTTACTGTGTAATATTATCTTCTAACTGTAAAGTGAACATTTGCTTTAATAATAGTATGCTTTTTTCTGTTTTTTCTATGAATCAAGATACTTTTGTAGTCAGTTTACTAGAAATATGAATTTGCTTTTAGGAGATACGCCTTTTTTGCTTAGATTGAATTCATAATTTGCTTGAAGCCATTCACCATCTGGAAATATGTGTAAAGAACCTTATAAAAGACTGTGCGTTTCTAATAAGGTCAACATGAAAAAATTGACACAATTGTTTAGATTGCGTCCCTTGTTTAATGCCCTTTGAATCTATTCGCATTTAGATTAAATTATATATGACCATAGTGGTCACTGGCCACTGCAGGTTGAAGAAGCGCTTATGCAACATAGGCCTAGCTTCTTGTGCGAACTTCCGGTTCTGCGGCAGGAAGCCTGAAACTCTAGAACACCTGCCATTTGACTCTATAATAGTCTGAAGACGCCGGATAAAGGCCCTTGGATCCATGTTTCCAAGTAGGGATCACATCGCCTCACTAGCACCCAGCACTATATTGGACTTTATCAATATGCTGGACTCAAGTTGAACCATGAGAAAGTGCTAATCGAACACCAAGAAGGTTTTGATGACTTTTTTCATAAAAATATTTCTTTAGAAGTAAAATTTCTGCATCAAACGTATGAACTCATATGCTCATGGAATGTATCAATCACTTGAATAAATTTTAAAGGAGAATTGTTACAAAAATATCATTTAAACTTTCATTTAGAGTGGAGAATACGACATTTTCAAATTGATTTGTGTTTGTTAAAAGAAATGGATGAAGCAATAATTGCACCAAACATTAATTTTTTAATTTAAAGTGTGATGGTTGGAATACACCGGATAACTTTTAAAACGGTCCGCTAGTGAATACTTGAAACTTTTCAACATGCCATTTTTAGTCCTAAGATTCAGTTTGTTTACCTTTTAACTATTTTTTATAACTGTTTACTATGTATATGTTTAAGATTCAGAATAGGCGAGCACGAACGACACGCGCAGGTGTTTGCTAGCTCTTTAGCATCAAACTTTCCGCTATCCAAGAGGAAAAAAGTATGCATAAGCAAAATGATATACAACCACATGCAAACATGTAAAACGAGTCAGTAGAAAGTTTCGCGTTGAAAAACATGAGCTATTTCAATTTAGCGCTGCAGTGTTGACCTGAGTTTTATTCTTTCAACAAACAGTTTGAGGCTCAGTGTTTGCAATTCGCCATAGGCAGTTGCAAACCAAGCCTGCAAGGTGGCGACACTGCAATGCCGCGAAAACTTTTACGTCACGTCATGTTAAAGCGCTTAAGTGTCTAAACTGGCAGAATAAGTAGATCCGATTTTTTTAACGCATTCAAAAGAAAGTGCTTGCTTTCAGGCACGTGCTTTTTTGTTGCACCTTTGACTTTAGAATATCAAAAACCAAGTTGTTTTGCAAACTCCTGGTTTGATTAAATGGAGGCTGCGGCACCTGATTTAGCACAGGTTTTGCTCGAGTCTTGATTTAGTTACATAGTCCTGCTGAACTTTCTGCCTTTGAGCTTTGAATGTAAGAATTATTATTTACATTTGGAAAGTAATATATATTTAGTGTAAGATAGTATAAATAAAATAAAATGGTTTATGTAAAATCCAATTAATAACGTGTGATGAAAATCGTATGTACGAAATATTTTAAAAAGGTTCAACAATGATATGTTGCAATAATTTGCAAAAGTTCAGATTGTCTTCAATGTTACTTTCAACTTAATATTATTTACCTCATTTTACACTTCACTGTTGGAGATTTCAATCCGACACGCAAAACATCTTCATTGCACACTTTCGCACATAGGCACATCTCGTGCTATCCGTCAGCTCTTAGAGTGTCGTATTGGCGCATGCAACATGTGAAGTGGATGAAAGCATCAATTATTTAAGTACTCAAAATGCACGCACCGGTTGGCTGACTTTTCGGCTAAGCGCTACCCGACGTACTTAAATACATACTTCCACCCGAAACTCGTTTGATTCTTCACCCGCTAAGTGACGTGACAGCTGCGGCTTAACGCGATGCATATTTTTTACTCAGTGCCTGACATTTAAGTGTGAATGTGTACCAAATGCAAGTTGGGTTGAACAAATAAGCAGGAGTACAGCAACAATGAATGCGGTAACTGCCAAAAAGAGAAAAACTATTTCGCCTTTAAGTCAACTCTGAACTATATGCTTGTGCGCACTGCATCGTAAAAAATGTGACAATTGATTTCGAACTGCATGGGCACATATGTATGATAGATTTCCATATACATAGCTGTAAAATGAATCGGTGACGGATCGGTTTACATAAAATTGGATATTGCAATTAGCAAGCGCCTTAAAGTCGATGAAAACTTACGTTCCAGGTTATTGTCATCTAAAGCGAGCGTGCTTTCACTCAATAATAATCGTTATGGATATTATTACAAATATTGCTGAATTTGGAATAATACACATTTCTATGACGAAGAAATATTATTTAATAAATACAAAAATATTCAATTGAGAAAAGAGCGCGAATTATGTACTTAAAGAGCAAGTTCTAATACCAAATATATGTTTTCGTTTAATTTAGTAAGTATACATTTTATACACTCAGTTTAATTTTTAACGGCGTGACGGGTAGTACAAGAAGATAATAATTTTTGGGCTTGACAACGCGAATGGGAAAACTTTTCACATCACATTCGAAGTTTAGTCACTGACAAATATAGAGTAAAAGTCATTGGAAAAGAGTCGAAGTACCCACTGATAAATATATTGTGTGTGTCTGAGAATTACAAATGGGTTATATCAGGTCACTGCTTCCCCTAGCTTGGGGATATTAAACATGAATCACTACGCGAAATAAAGGCTAAAATTGAATAATTTTAACAACTGCTTCGAGGATTGGATAAAACGTTTGCAAAAGTAAAATGAGGCATCCCACTTAACAATGAAATACTTCAAGGGAGACGGCAAAGATTTTAAAGACTAAACTAAGAAATTTTTGCTCAAAACTTTGTTGTTATGGCATATATATTCTATCTCATCTCTGTGGGATAACAAAAAGAGGCTTATTTTGGGCTTCAAATTTATATATTTTATAAATTTTACCTAATACGGAATTCATGTATACTTTTGAACACACACCTAGCTTCTTATGGGAGTTTTTTGTGCTCTTTGTCGCCACAAATAAAGCATTAACTTAAAGTGCTGTCACAAATAATATTTTCTATAAGCAATAATTAGATGATTATAGTAAAATGCAATGTTACGCCGGAATTTGGCAACAAATATGGAATAATCATGAAATTACTTTTGCGTAGGCTGAGCAATAGTAGGATTGCTTTCAGTCAATTTTCACATAAAGAATTTTAGTAGTAACGTATGTAAAGTACATATGTTATAGTGATATAAAATAAAATAAAAAAATTCAATCAAATTCCACCTTTTATGAACAGCCGCGAAACTATCAACCACAATTTGGCCTGAAATCAAGTAGCAATGCTGTCAAACTAATGAATATAAATTACTTGTCTGAGATAATAATTCCGATTACCACCACGGTGGCAGTAAATGGTAATCGCGAGCAACCACACATCCACCTGCACATAATTAACAAGGGCCTTACACATACGCATTTTGAATATTTTTTACTCATGTTATCAAGTTTTACCACCACATGCGCATTAACTTTGTCGTGAAAGTTCTAAGTCTAAAAGTTTCTCTCCTTTCACAAAGGCGTTGAAAGTTATAAAAACATTTCCGCAACATAAATAAGCTTGTATGTGGGTATCTGCACGTTAGTGAAATAATTGTAGATAAAAATGAAAAGGCATAAGTAAGGTTGAGTTATGGACCGTTTCCGGAGACAGGTTGGTCTCTACTAATACGCGTTTATTCAATAACTTTCAAAAAGAAGATGTTTTCGAGTTTTTTTTTAAAGAAAACGGAATTTGTTTTTTAATTGTAAGGAATCTATTGTATTTTGGAAGGATATTATAGCTTCGGTGCAACCGAAGTTTAACATTTTTTCATAGTGAATATATTATTGAATATAAACTGTGTTGATGTAAATGGTTAAGATGAATCGGAAAGCTTTGGCTTTTTGCCGCTACAAACTATAAATGTACGCAATAATAACAGCTGGTCACGGAGTAATAAAATAGGAGCGTGTTTACTCTGACTCTCTTCCCTGCTACTATACTTTTTTGCCCTCTTAGCGACAAAAATCCACAGCGATATGAGAGCCTAACTTTTAATTTTATAATACAAACTTTAAATTGAAATAGTTCAAACGAATTTGGTGCAAAACTTTTTAATTTTAAAATTAAAAATTTTTTTACTTAAAAAATTCGAACATCCTCTTCATCACTCAGCAACACATTTGCTTTCAACTTATTCGCATTTCAGCGGAGTTTAAATGAAACTGCAAACATTTTATAATGAGAACTAGAATATGTTTGCCGCACTACAACAACTTCGAGAAGTTTCAGTCAGCTTATGATTTTCTATTTGTTTGTTGCTCAAAATGTTGAGTATCTAACTAACAAGCAACTGGATTTGAGTATTTGTGAATCTCCAAAGTATGCTTATTTTTTTACGGTTTCATTATTTTTCAGCCGGCTGTGTCTACACAAAAGCGACTACTCCTTAAATAGAAGCGCATATTTAGGCACACATATATTCATATGGCTACCTGTTTTAAATAAAGTATGCAAATGCATGTGGCAAGTGCGTATGATCCTTTGAGCTCATAACTTTTATGCTCACCCAGTTATTTACCCTTTGTGTGCTTAATTCCGTTGGTATACGTTACGTAGTCTGCCAGTTCAGTCACCTTTTCTTCTCAATTTGCCTGAAAACATTTGCCTATAGTGGCTGCAATGTCTTACTATCTAGAAACTGTAATAAAAAAACATTGCAAATATATGTGTGAAGTTGTTATGAAGTACAACATATATTTCCATAAAAATTATCGCTTTCTTTTTTTTAACTGTCTGGAAAACTTTCCGCTGGGGTAAGTATAATAAGTATAAGAGAGTATTCCATTTTGGCCGTATTAATACTGGAAATATATGACGCTGAAAACATATTTCTTTGTCTAACTTAGAATAAGGCGATTTATCATTTCAATAGTTGTAATAAGGTCTTGTTGCAGGTAGTATCAGCGGTTTTTGTAAACATATTGGGAATACGGGTGACGAAAAGCGACTACGGTTTAAGATTGTCGCTAAACTTCAATTGCAAGTGAAATTTGCATAAAAAAATCCAAACAACCATGTGCAATACAGGCCCTCATCGTGAAGCCTTTATACTATACAGGATACCACCTTAACATTCCACAAAGTATGAAATGTTGAATAAAGAAGCGAGTAGTAGCTTGAATTAAACTTGACTAAAATTCCAGCAACCGCCACCACAGAGCTAACAACAACACACATAAGCAGTAATCACACTAACACCGATTATACAAGCAAACCGCAATCGCACAAAAATTTGCAGCAGCCAGCAGACGTATTCATAGCTTCAAAGGCATTTGCAATACTAAGTATTAGTGCTTTGGTGCCCTTTTGTCTGTGTCGTTTTTGAAATGGAGATGCGCTTCTGCGCTATATTTCTTTTGTTACTCGTTTTTAAAACTGTCCATGTGAGATTATGATTTTAATTAAACGGATTCGTCTGACGAGAGTTCAGGGTTATAATTAAAAAGTACGTGCAAAGGTTTCCTTGTTTAACTTTGGCTGTAGTGGAAATGAATAATGTGAAATCTATGTCGCTGAGTGTTCGGAATAGTGACGAATATTAGATGTACTATTATATTATGGGATTATGGGCCGACGTCTACAAATATTCATATCTTTTTATACACATATAAAAAGAGGAGAGCGCAACATTCAATTTTAATTAAAGCTTAAACATTATTGAACACTGAGCCTCAATTTAATATAAAATCGCTGATTGTCTACTATTTATTAGCTAATATAGAAAATACTTAAGCAAAGCGAAAATATGAAAACAGTTGCAATATCTGACAGATTACACATATATCCTTTCGACAGATTTCTGACTCAATGGTAACCCTTATTCGGTAAGGTGTACCATAATTTGCTGAAATATTACTGGTATTTACACTGTAAGCAATAATTAACGAAAATGAACCAAAAAAGTAGTGTTATAGTGTGTTCATTATACTCTATTAGCCAGCCAGTATTAAAACCACGACGTTCTTTAGCAACCGTTGACGACTTGTAAATTGCTTTATGGCTTTCTGTTTTTACAAAGAGTGTCACATGCAGCTGTGCTATTAATTGCATCCTTTATTTACTAAATACTGAAGTGGTGGTTGTACCAAGGATTCAGCAATGCAGTGTCTTTCCTTGGAATTATACCACTCTGTCCTTTCCTTCGCACTTTCAATTATGCATTGTGGCAGCTTCTTCCTTCATCCCATGATTACCATTATATATTATGCGCATCGCTTATTGCAAATGCTACCAAGAGGTTGCTGGCCGATATTCAAGTGCTAATGGCCGTTTATTCCAAATATATATGAAAATGCATACATTTTTGAAGACAATACAAAGTGTAAATTTATTTGACAAGATTCCTTTCTTTTTTATTTTCTGACTTATTTCTGTTGATATCTTACAGTGACAAAAAATAGTAAGACCTTTTAGTTTAAAACTCGAACGAAAACTCTTACGTTCAGTTATTTTCTTTCTAGGTTGGTATGACTGAAGGTGACATCTGTGCCAAAGTTCACATCAAAACATTTGTGTTTAGCATTCACATTCTGAAATAAATAAAGTGCATTCAGCGATTTTACGATTCCAATAAATTTTAAAAATATCTGATGCCGAATGTTGTAAAATTGTTATTAAAAGAGGGTCGAGAACGTCTTAACTACTTAAATAAAGGAATTTCAACCAATATCTGTCGCAGTCACCGTATGCGTCTGATTTAGCTCCGTGTGACCTCTGGGTATTCACTAAACTTACACGACCTCTCCGGAGAAACCGCTTTGACGCAATTGAAGATATTAAACGTGGATCGATGCGCGCTTTGAAGGCTTCTCCTGAAATTGACTTTAACAACTGTTTCGAGGATATACGCTTTTGTACAATTACTTAAGTAATTTTAGTTTTATTAATTTGTAATATGCACTCACATTTGCCGAATGCAAACTCAAATGCAGCTATATATGAAATTTCCATAAGCACATGAATGCTTCTCTGCTTCAACAGCAATGACAACTACATTTTATGTGACCAAGTATATTCTTTATAATTACACATTACGGTGTGAACTTGCAGAAATAATATATTGAGACACATTTTAATTGCATATCTCAATATTTGAACACATACAGGACCAACTGTTTAGACATAAATTGGAAAATATGTATTGGCATTAACACTACTTATATGTGATTTAACTTTAACCTTTTCTTATTAGAAAATATTTTACAATGATGCCGCAAAAAAATATATAATATATTCTTAAAATTATTTAAATTTAGTTGTAAAAAAACAAAACCAACACAAACAAAAAAGAAAATTAAAACAAAAACAAAAAGCTGTTGGGAGCCAACAACACCCGGTGTTCCCAAGCGGTCCCTCCATCTAAGTACTAACTGTTTTCATTCGAAGCCTGTGCTTACTTGTTGTCTTCACGCATCTACCCACAGGAATCATTATTTTCCTCTTCATTTATGTTATCAATAAGTAAACATATGTTATTACACATAAGTACACGAATCTGGTTGCCGTTGGCAGATACGTAGAATCGATCATAGAAAACTACTTTCATACACATAGAAAATAATATTAGTGTACAGCAGAATATTGTTTTTAATTGAACGCCATTTGCATTGGAAATTAATTGATACGGGTTGCCTTTAATTATACACAATGCAATTGTACAAATGCAAAACAAAAGTATATTCATAATCATAGTATTTAGAATTTACTAGAATACAACATCAGAAAAAATTTCGTATGAGTAGGTGTAAGTATTGCTTCAATGATGGTTAAATCTCTAGACCAGAAAAACTTATATTGATCTTTTTGTTCTGTAGTAGAGAAATACTTCTTGCGCTATACACATTTTTGTCATTATTGTGGGGTTGATTGTAACTGAAAGTTATTATTTCACCTACGAGTGGTACAAAGCTTTGAAAGATGGTCGTGAGATTGTGAAGACATGCCCTGTTCGGGACGATCTTCAACCTCTTCAACTTATGAAAATATTAAAAAGGTGAAGGATATGATACCTGAAAAGCGTCAGGCAAGTGTTAGAGAAATGGCAAGAGAGCTCGAGTCCTGCTCAGCTCCTGGTTTTATCTTTGCTGTTGTGAACTGAATACTCCTGTACGTGTGCTTCGCATTTCCGTGCAAATACCAGAAATAACAGCCGTATATGTCGTCTCTTGTTTAGGGCTGTGCTTTTACGGAGCACACATGACAAAAAAAAATACTTGGAATATTTCAAATAGTTTCCTTGTTTGTCATCAGAGAATCTATAGATAGTAAGAGCATGATTGTGGACACCAACTCCATATCTGAGCTAATTGCCTGAATACAATGCATTCAAACTGCCTTCCTTCTTTTCGCTTTATTTTTTCAAAGTATGTGCGGCTCTCTAAAGGAATGTTATATTAGATGCTGTAGCAGCTTGACGGCATTATTGGCAACATGTTCATGTCCAGAAGGTGACATCGTCTACGTGCTTTGTATTCCTGCAACTCTGTCAAGTGGCATTGCAAGCTCTTTTTAATGCTGCAAGACAGAAGTTTAACAATGATGTATTTTAGGTAGGAATATGCATTAAAAATCGATATGTTATTGATGGTAACAGATGTAGGTATTGAAAATGTTTCGATATAAATACTGAAGAGGAATATGTTTGAAGCTGTTTAAGTCTCTAGCGGCAATATGAAATGTAAACTTTTACTAATCAAGCATATTTAGCGCACTTTCATTGCAATATCCATTGCTTTTCAATGCTTTCCAATATATTGTTTTTCGCAGGGAACGAACTAGACTCTTACTTAAAATAGTAGAAAGTTATGGTAGTGTCGTGCAACAAAAGTGGCATAATTTGTTTAATGTGTGTCATGCAACAACTTGCAACACTATTGTTATACCCTTGTGAAACATTGCTGAAATTTTGCCTGTTCGTGTGACCTACTATTAGATTTGAAGCACTGATGATGTCAGCATACACTAAGTTTACTACATACCTTGAAATGTGTTCACTTAATTACGACTGAGCCAATTTTATATTGCAAATTGCTAGTACGAGATAAAGCACTAATGTTAAATCGGTGTTCTTTTTCATATAAGAGAGAGAGCACATGGAGACAAACAGCTCATCACATTGTGCAGTTTACGATTTGATGGTTTACTTAGATCAATTATGCAACTCTGTTTTGGTAATAATTGTCATCCTGAGAGCGGAAATAATGCAATTTTTATTCCAGTTAGCAACAGCTAAATTATTTGAATTTTTATTTTTCATAACTATGTATTGGCAATAACTATAGCTGCATTTCTTTTTATGTCATTTGTTACAGTGAATACGAGTAGAATATGAATTAATAACAAAAAATTACGAAAAATAGTAATTATGATAATCAATGGCAATAATTTTAGGTTCCGAGCACCAAGTGAAGCCTATTGTGCGAGATAATTGCAACTAGAACCAATAGCAACTACGTATGTAAATACATTTAATTTAGGTATTAATTAGAAACAAGCTTTAAATTCATTTCAATAGCTTTAATTGTCTATGCCTGCTTCAAACTACATATTTTCACTAGTTGATATTGTTGCAAGTATTTGAACCGAACGTGCAATTAAATTTATAATACTATGTAATTAATTTAAAGCTTTTTTCCAGTAATATTGAATTTCAATTAATATTTTCATAAATTTAGCAAGAGTATAATCTTGGTTTTGGACATAAATATATACTTTTAGAGTTCATAAAATCATTGAAGAAAGCAGTCTAAATAAATAGCGGGGCATCATTTCCGATGAAAATTTTGGTAGTAAATTCTTTTTTGCAATTTCCAACTGGGAAGCCACAAAAATAGCAAAACACAACGAGATTGCATCTGCAACGCCAATTCGGTTGCAATTACGGTCCGCTCATTGCACTGCTGCATTGACCCGAATTCTCCATGGTCATGCTTATTGAATGCAAGTAGTCGAGTAGAATGAAGAGGATGTGAACTGAAAAGTTGTGCGCTGAGCAATTTACACAAGAGCCCATTTCTTCGGCCGTAGACTGTGATGCCTGTAGTTTTGAACCCTTATGCATACGTATGTATATACGCACTTGCATATATGTGAATATCTGTGCAAATATATACGGATGTGGCTCTTTGTGCAGGAATGTTGACTTTAATGTTGCATGCAGCTAGGTAAATATTTGGATAAGTACTGTTTGTTGTAAGAAGTACTTATTCCTTAGGCCATGCGCTTACTTATGTATTTCAAACAGAATTTGGTTTGTATTGACATTTGTTTTCTTATTTTTATACTCTCGCAACAATGTTGCTAAGGAGAGTATTATATTTTTGTTCACATAACGGTTGTTTGTAAGTCCTAAAACTAAAATAGTCAGATATATATATACCAAAGTGAATTGAAATCCGGATGTCTGTCTGTCCGTCCGTCCGTCTGTCCGTCCGTCCGTCTGTCCGTCCGTCTGTCCGTCCGTCCGTGCAAGCTGTAACTTGAGTAAAAATTGAGATATCATGATGAAACTTGGTACACGTATTCCTGGGTTCCCTAAGAAGATTAAGTTCGAAGATGGGCAAAATCGGCCAACTGCCACGCCCACAAAATGGCGGAAACCGAAAACCTATAAAGTGACATAACTAAGCCATAAATAAAGGTGAAATTTGGCACAAGGGATCGCATTAGGGAAGGGCATATTTGGACGCAATTTTTTTGGAAAAGTGGGCGTGGCCCCGCCCCCTACTAAGTTTTTTGTACGTATCTCGGAAACTACTATAGCTATGTCAACCAAACTCTACAGAGTCGTTTTTTCCACGCCCACCTCCCATACAAAGGTTATGTTGAAAATCACTAAAAGTGCGTTAACGGACTAACAAAAACGTCAGAAACACAAAATTTTACGGAAGAAATTGCAGAAGGAAGCTGCACCCAGGCGTTTTTAAAAATTGAGGGCGTGGCCTCGCCCAATGTATGGACTTAGACCGATTTCAATGAAATTCGGTATATAATATTTTCTTAACACCTTGATGACATGTACGAAATATGGGTGAAATCGGTTCACAACCACGCCTCCTTCCAATATAACGCTATTTTGAATTCCATCTGATGCCTTCTCTGTATAATACGAGTACATACATTAGACCAATGATGATAGCGGAATAAAACTTTACAAAATACGGTATTTGAAAAATATGTAAATGACGTATAATGAAATCTCGATTATCACTCTATCATGCGAGAGTATAAAATGTTCGGTGACATTTATTTTCTTATTTTTTTATTTTATTTTTTTGTACATAATATTGAATATCCGATTTTAATATATGTTCAAGTGCAGGCAGCTGAACACAGCAATTGGTTAAAAATTGCATATTCTATGAGTGAACAAGTTGCATTTTCTACATTGCGACAAGCCTTAAAATACGGTCGAGAGATCTTTGAAAACATGCCTCGTTCTTGTCATCTCTCGTGAGTCCGTTCGAAGGGTTTTAGTGGATATTTTGCATATGAAACACGTTCGTCCCAATAAAGCTGATTTTTTTTTTTCAAAAATAGTACCGTAAATAGATCTATTTAGACTTGCTTGATCCTGCGAGCTCCCATCTCACATTTATGGATACCACTGTAACATAGTTTTTGCTAAATCAATTAATGTTAGTCAGTTCGATTAACCAGCATATGACAGAGAGTAATTTACATATTTATTATCTTGATACACAACTGCACAACTGTTATGACAATAATTAATTTTTGTATACATATGTTGTATTTGACTTCTTAAAGTATGATCTCAAGCCATTATTTAATTTCGGATCCCACCCACGTTTTCCAAAACTATATTGAGCGCATTGGCTTGTACAATAAAGGCATAAACTTGTAAATTTATGTATAATAAGTGAAAACTTGCCCTTCTATCTTGATTTTGTAGGCGATGTAGCTTAAAATGTTTCTCGCAGCTAGGTTACAGGAAAAAAGTTAATTTTTTAAAACAGCAAATTTTTTTATGGAAATACTATGAACTAAATATATTTGCGACGAAAAGTAAAACTTAAGAAATGTCACTCATACGCACTCCTGACCGCATTGTGCCCATAATCGTCACATAAATTTAACCTTCTTATGGTACAAGTATAAGCTTATATTCTTCTCTTGCTGCAACAAAAGTGGCGGAAAACGCCTGCTCGAAATATCTTAAAAAGGATAAATAAATAAAACGTTTTTGCTGCAGAAAGTGCCTTGTAACTCTCTGCAAAGGTGTCGCTGACTTTGCTGTTACTGTACTACATTTCACACTTCACTTCTGGAAAATGAAAAATAAAATATTGCTTTCTTTCCGTCTGCTCTTGGAATGTCATGTTCATATTCGCTCATGCATCTTGCAACATGTGCAGCATCAATTATTTATGTGCTGAAGACGCATGTACCAATTGGTTGACTTTGCGATAAAGCGCGACTTAACGTACTTACCTTTGCGTGGAGCACCGTCGGGTCGTCATCCGTTGAGTGACGTGACAGCTGTGGCTCAGCGCTTTGCATATTTTTTAGTTTCTGCCGCCAAATTGTTTATTTATTTGCTGCTTTACTTTAATTTTTTAAGCTCTCTGCACTTCATGGTTTCTTTTAACTATTCATCTACTTCACAAGAATTAATTTATTATTGCCTCGTAATGTAATCAGACATTTTTTTTTGCTTGCTTGCTGAAGTATATGTATAAACGAAAGTGATTTATGCAGTGGGAGCTATTAAGGGGCATGAAGCTTAAGCAGGGTCCAAATTAAGCAAATAAAGTTAAAAATGCCGCACATAAAGAAGAGGATCGTAATTTCTAACTTTTAGTAAGTTTGAGTTAGCAGAATAACAGCAAATGTCGCATTTATTACATAAACTATTGTATAACAAATCATAAAATTTTTGTCGTTCCAAAAGATGCAAATACAGGGTGGCTGATGAATTTTGCTACATTAAGAAACTCAAATAATTTTTTTTTTTCAGTGTATGGAATTCATTTTTCTTTTATTCATGTTAAAGCTCATTCAATTTTATTAAATATAGCTTAAATAGTTTTAAAAATAATGGAATTTAAATGCCCCCCTGCTCGTTGATGCATGTGCGGCATCTTACCAAAAAGTTGTTCATTACTGCTTGGAGAGTTGAGACAGGAATAGCCGCAATTGTTTCTCGAATGGATTGCCTTAGTTCATTCACATTTGTTGGTTTTGCTTTGTAGACTTCCTGTTTGCAATAACCCCACAAGAAAAAGTCAGGTGCAGTGAGGTCAGGCGACCTGGGTGGCCAACGGAATGTGGAGTTTCTGGATATCAGCTTATTGGGAAATTTTCGTCGCAATTCTGTCATAACTGGTTGGCTATGTGAGGAGCTGTACCATCTTGCTGAAACCGCACAGAGTTGAAAGAAATTCTCATTCGGCGTAATTCTGGATAGAAAAACTCTCTCAACATGCTCAAGTAACGGTCTCCAGTAACCGTAACGGTGTGACCGTTTTCTTCGAAGAAGTAGGGCCCGACAATGCAGCGTGATGAAACTGCACACCAGACTGTGACACGAAGTGGATGCAATTCCATCTCATGGAGTATCTGTGGGTTGGAAGCACTCCATATTCGACAATTTTGTTTGTTTATGTTGCCGTTTAAATCGAAATGGGCCTCGTCAGACATGAAAAGACAGTTCAACATGTTTCCATCTTCTTCAACCATTTGAAGCATCTTCTGGCAAAATTTCAAGCGAATCGGCAAGTGTTCAGCGTTCAGTTTGTTGGCCATTTGAATTTTATATGGGAATAAGTCCAAATCGTTGTGCATAATTGACTGTAATGACTGTCTGCTTACACCCATTTGAGCAGATAAGCTTCTTGTCAAAACACGTGGATTGTTTTGTATGGCAGCAGCTACAGCAGCGATTGTTTCCTCCGTTCGAACTGAAGGGTTTCGATGGTAAGGTCTTCTGTTGACTGTCTCATGCTCGGCAAAATTGTTTACAAGTCTCATTATGGTCCATCTGCTCGGAGGATTGCCGACAAACGTGCGCCTATACTCTATTTGAACCGAAACTACGGACTCCAGTGCGTAATAGCGGCGGACAATCCAAATTCTTGTTTCAGTGTCCCAGTTATCCATTTTTGTTAAATGCAAAAGTCAATCTGCAAAATAGTATAATTTCAAAATGCATATTGCTGCTGTAAATTTTATATTGAGTTGATGGTTTTGAAAATTGTTCTACCAACATTTGCAATCAAAAAGTTATCTCTAACAATTTTATGATGTAAATCTCTGAAAAATTTTTACATGGTTTTTTGTATGCTATGAAATGAAATGCCAACAAGAAAAAACGTGAACTTCGGCTGCACCATGACATCCCTCATAGATGAATTGTTACGGCATACAAGAGTGTAAAAATACCTCAATATAACTATATGATATATTGGTCCCATATCGGCGTGTACAACAAAGATCGATATGACTAAATCGACATTTTAGGGTCTCGAACGTTTCCTTCTGTTTATTACAGAATTCGTGACAAATTTAATATATCTTGTTCGGCGTATAACAAGGACCCGTGAAGATATTTTCACGCCGCTTCACTACTGGTCAATCTGACTTTGCTTTCAAAATGCGACTTATGATAAACTGTAAATTTTATGTGTGCATTGAATGAATTGGTTTGCGGAGTTCGTATCAACGGTCAAGCTTTGAGGATCCAATTGCAACTTGTGAGTCACACCACACACACACCATATTGATTATATTGCAAGCCACTTCTACGATTTGAACAATTTTCACCGGCACTAATACACCCTGGCAAACAAATGGCCAATTTATACATATTTCCGCTTTCTAATCATTTGTTCTCAAGCAGTTTGAATCCAGTTTTCTCTCCTAATGTCAAGTTGCTTACATATATATACATTCATACACACATATGTATCAGATTATATATTTAATGGTTTGTATTTGTACGAGAATGCACTGTCGACAATATCAACAGTTTCTGCACAGATCTGCCATTTCAGAATTTATTATTTTGTAATCCCAGTTGTAGTGTTAAACATGTTCTATACGCTTTCTGTGCTGCCGTTGCTTATTTCATCCTGCTCCTCAACTAAGACATGATTCGTCAATGCTCATAACAGTCCAAAGGATTGACTATGTTTGCATGCTTATATTTCGGAGCAATTGTTTTGTTTTGTTACATGCCTGCACGCAAATTGAATGATTTAATATTAATTCGCTCTTGTGTGGGTAAATGACTGACTATAAGCAAACAAAGTCCCAGCACACAAATGAAGTCATGACCATGTGTGTGTGCATGTCTTCGTTTGCACTCGATTCTTATCTGCTACTAAGTAGCAAGCAAAATACTAGAAAAAACGATATTGTATTTCAATTAATCAGTTGAACCATTCACAATATTAAAACTGATTTCACATCTGCAAAATAAACTAGGTGGACTACTGAAGATAGCGGCTACACCACTACTGAGGTATCCGCATACTTTTTTGCACGAATTCAACTCGATAACTTGTTTTGCTTGTACACATAATTTTTTAACCCAAATGCAGAAGCGAAAAAAGTGCGAACCGAAGACAGCTTGAGTTTTGAGGAGCGCAGCTCTTCATTTTCTCATTTGCTCAATTTCTAATTAATAGCCTACCTTCTTTTCCGATGATATAATCTTCAAGGAGCTAATATATATCGTAGCAATGGGGGAATGTTAATAGAGACAGCTTATCTGGTACAGCATAACACAAACGACTTTTAACATATAACAGAGCATGGAGATCAGCCGCCAGCGCAGTGTGTGCACTCCCGCGCAAATAAGTATCGTTATGGGTAAGATGTAATGCAATATGCGCACAATAAAAATGACAAAGAGCAATATTATTCTTCAAAAACTGCCCATGGCGATTCTGCACATCACTTTAACAACAACACCAACTCTTGAATGGTGTTCACCCATTTGCTAAATTGTATCGCTGAACGGGAGTGCCGTGTAATATTAAAGCAAGTGTGAAATATACTATATATGGACCATTCCATCAATTGGCGACATGGTTTTGTACCCGTTTTTCCCCGATTTTGACAAAACTTTAGAATATCATAATATAGACCAAAATAAGAATATCTGTAAACTTTTTAGTGGTCAAAGTTGCTCCACTGTTTTTTGGCGCCCAATCCAAACTGAGATCAAACAAAAAAATGACTATTTCTTTTATTTTTTAACGACCCCAAAATTGAGTGAAAAAAATTTTGAAATTATCCAATTTTATGTAAAAAATCTCAGCTTTTCAAAAAAAATTTCAACATCCAAAAAAAAAACATTTTTTTTTTTCAAAAATCGCGTTTTTTGTGCTTTTCCCCAATTTTTTTTTTTCAAAATTGACTTTTCCATTCGATTAGTCGTTAAACTTTACATAAGAATCAGTGTTCAAAAGTATGGGACTCTGATCCCATGAACAACAAAAAAAATGCAAATTTGTCGCTATACGGCGCAGTCTGTTCGATTAGAAGGTTTTGTAAAGGAGGTAAATATGTAAATTGTATTCTTAGACTTGAATTAATGAAGAAATCAGTGTCTTCGTTCATAAAAAAAATAAATTGGGGGAAAAGCACAAAAAACGGGATTTTTGGAAAAAAAATGTTTTTTTTGGATTTTGAAAATATTTTTATCAGAAAGCTGAGATTTTTTTAGATACAATTGCATAACTTCAATATTTTTTTCACTCAATTTTGAGGTCGTTAAAAAATAAAAGAAATAGTCATTTTTTTTGTTTGATATCAGTTTGGATTGGGCGCCAAAAAACAGTGGAGCAACTTTGACCACTAAAAAGTTAACAGATATTCTTACTTTGGTCTATATTATGATATTCTAAAATTTTGTCAAAATCGGAGAACCACGGGTACAAAACCATGTCGCCAATTGATGGAATGGCCCATATATATGCGAATGTTAGTAACATTTTTCCTTAAACCTTAACCAAACCTTACCTATGGATATCAACGCAGATACAAAAATATTTGTTTACGTGGAGTGCATACGCTACGCTGGCGGCGGTTACTCGTATTCATGGTTTCCCAGTAAGCAGTAGCTCAAGCCGCCTGATATTAACCACATATTCAATATTTATACGATATGCTATATTTACTATAAATGCAAATATGGTATATTGTGGCTGTTCATGTGGTTTACAGTGTTTTTGCCTTTTGCGGTTGAAAACACAAAAGCTGACATTACCTCAAAACGGAAGAAGAGTGCTTCACTGGTTTTAAATGGAGTTAACCCTAGAAGGGTACTGTCAGTAAAATTTACTCACATACGGAATAGATTTGTTCGTAAATCAGCAGGTTGGCCACACTGAAAGTCAATCCACTAGCAGTGCTTGAATGGTGTTGTTTGATTTATTGCGCTTGCGGACAATTTAAAAAAAAGCTAGTGAGTAAAATTTACTCATCGGTACCTATAAGCGCCTACAATTTAACCGTACCCTTCTAGGGTTAAAGCTGTAACGTTGGATTACAGTATGTATATTTGTTGTATGCAAAATCTAGAAAAAGACAAGTAAGTTTGTCCTATAACTTCTTTATACAGAGTATGTATTCGTACTTTTTGTTAAGCGCAAAACAAATTTCTACTCGGCGCACTTTATTAAAGGTTCTTTTCTCATATTCTGGGTGACATGGTTTGCACGTTTAATAGGAATTTGAAGAAAAAATTGGCAAGCACTTTGTTTTTCGGCGAATATGCCTCATCACAGACTCAAAACAATTTTATTTTTTTATTGTATAATTATTACCTTTTCATTGTTGAAAACTTATTTCAACTGCATGCCTAAAATAGCAAAAAAAGGAACCGCAAAGGCCACACCCAAACTCAAAGTATAAACAGACCACATTTGCATATTTTCATGAAACTAAATGTTCCCTAATAATATCTGTGGAAATGGAATGTATAAGTTTGGAGTTTTTCTATCACACAATCAAAAGACATCCTTCTGATAGTTGCCGTTTAGTTGCTCAATTGTTTGTTGCACACAATTCAGCTGCCAAAGCAATCAATTTTGAACAAGCACATGCTTCCACTTGTACATACACATATGAATATCCTTTCCATTTTGTGTTAATTTTCCTTTTATTTTGGGTTTTGCGCTTTCATCTTGACCGCTGTCCTACCTCAAGCACATAAGAATTAAAGCAGAGGATATAAAAAGAACCAGTAAAAGGTAAAAAACAAACAAATAATTTTTGTTTTGGTATACCCCCAATATATAGGGCTCAATGTACGTCTTGTGTTGTTTTGGTGAAAAAACAAACAATGTGTATCCGAACATGCTTATACTATATATATATTGTGCGAACATACAAATTTTCTACATTTATTATTTAAAAGGTTGGACGCTGCCAAAAGGCTGTTAAAGGTTCATTCAACTGCCGTAACAAGAAAAAGAAGTCGCACAGGTAGAGAAGTATTGTCCGCAAAATGATATCTTAAGCCTGAAAACTGTCATTTTATTCATACGCTCTGGTATACCTAATGTACTTTTCGTTAGGCTAAAAAAATTATTACCTATTTAGTCATATCAAGTTTTACTTAACTTAGTCTCCAGAACGCAACTGTAAGCATAACATTTACGTTCGCACGTATTTGTCGAGCCTTCTTTGGTTTTTTGGTTTTGGCGAGTCAGTACGATTCCACTGAGACGATTGATCTTAGTTTCAACGTCACACCCGTGAAACCATGTTTCGGCACCTTTAGTAACACATTTCAAGATTTCTGCATCGTCGGCCCGCGGCTTTCACCTTGACACGCATAGTGATATTCACCTTCATACAACATTTCTCATTATGTTTTTCTACGCTGTACAACTCATGTTGTAAGAGCATTTTGGAAAAATTCAATGGAAAAAGTAAGCTTCCAGTACTTACAAGTTAAATGTTTCGAAATCATTTGCCTAAGTGTACGAGTACGCCTTAAATTGTTGTTCATGCACTCTCTCGCACTCACACATAAATCCAAAGTTCTTGCGAAAGTGCACTGCGCATTCAAGAAACTTTAGAACAAAGTGTACAAAGCTGAAAATCGTGCCAACTTTAACATTATACATCAACTAATTGTGGGAGGCTGAGTAGGCAGCATTCTTCATCTTTCAAGGCACAGCGACTTACTCTTAACACAATTCTGCACAGCTTTCACTTTTGAACAGCATCTTATGGCCTCCGTTCTGTAAGCGTGTATGCGAGGTTTCTTTTATTTTCTCTTAACTTTCTTCGTGTTTTGCCAGCTTCAACGCATTTCACACTATTTTTACTTAATTGCGTTCTCAATTTGCTGTTTTGTTCTCCCGACAGCGAAATGCCCTCAGGTGGTACTTTTTACAGCTTTGTGGTCCGCAGAAAAATTACGAGCTCCAAACAGAATAATTAAGCAATATAAAATACAATGTTTTTCGGTAGATTTTTCCCAAGTTCTTTTATTAATCCTTTAGATTTATATAATCTAAACTCTTTCGAAATGATTAAAATTTCTTTTATTATTTGACTCAAAGTCATAACAATTAACCCACGCACTTTATGGAGTGGTAAAAATAGCCGAAAATTGAAAATTAAATGCAAAATATTTAAATATTCATCATTATTTATTCTGTCGCCTTCAAAGAACTCTACCAGTTACACTTATGCCAGCTTTGCTATTTCCAGTCGTCGAAACACTTTTCATAAGCACTTTTTAGGATGGAATTTAGCTCCTTCAGCATATTTTAGTTTTATATCTTCTGCCGACTGAAAACGGGTTCCACCGAACGGCAATTTCAATTTGGGAAGAAGAGAAAATCACACGGAGCCAAATCTGGTGTGTGATCGATGGCATTCATTGCATTTTTGGCGAATTAAAAGCCAAAATCGTTCATTCGAACGAAGTCGCGAGTGATGTCGAGTTTTCTTAGCATCTCTCTAACACTTGCCTGACAATTTTCAATTGGTGCTTCACTTCCTTTAGTTTTTTAATATTTTCATCAAATGAAAAGGTCGGCCAGAACGAGGCATGTCTTTACCGATCTCTCGACCGTCCTTTAATGCTTTAAACTACTCGCAGGATTGTATTTTTGATAAAACTGAATCACCGTAGGCCTCTTGCAACATTCACAATGATTCCGCAAACGCAGTTTGGTTAGAAACACGGAATTTGAAACAAATTCTTTGTTAGTTATTATTGTCCATTGTAAAAATCGCTGAGGTGCACCGTTAAATAAAACGAATGTTTAACGGTAGGTAAACCACATTTTTCCAAAAAAACGAACTCCAGTCCAATGCAGTCCAAGTTCTACATGATTTTGTCTACTCTAGCCGTTGTTTCTTCATTCGGGTAAAGAGAAGTGATTTTTTCGCTGAACAATGCATAGAACTTTAATAGTTTTACCCCAGTAGTTTCGTAAATTACCGAATTGGGTTTTCCAGCATGTTAAAAGCGATCAATAACACACATTCTTTTAACTTGTCGCCCATGACGAGGTTTTACTTTTTTCGGACGGACACTGCCCTTTTTTGGATTTAAAGAACTAAAATTCTTTATTTATTTTAATTGCGCACGCTCCAATTACTTATACCTATTTCACGAACTGTGAGAAAATATATTTAAGAAATTTTGTTCGCAAAAAAAATACAATTTGACAAAAAGAAAAATCAGTATTAAGTTAGCAGAAGCTTAATTAAAGTAGATTTAAATAATTTTGTTTTTGAATTTTCTAAAAAACAACAATCTGCTAATCTTCTTGTATGCACAGATGTTAGTAGACTCACTGGGAAATATTATATTAAAGGTGTTACTGCAATCGTTGGACTATCTCAAAACTATTTTTAACCCTACTTTTAAATAAGCACACATTCACTATATCTATATCATTGGCTTTTAAATAAAAACTCCAAACTTAGCCTAGACAACAAAGTGCTTTTATATAATGCGGCCATAAAGCCGATTTGGATGTATGGCATTCAACTGTGGGGTACGACCTGTGCAACTAATATTGATATAATACAAAGGTTCCAATCAAAAATGCTTAGACCAATCACGTGTTCACCATGGTACATGCGTAATGAAAATATCCATAAAGACCTTGGTATTTCTATGGTAAAGAAAGAAGTAGAAGACAGCAGAATTAAATATATATCTAAACTCCGAGATCACCCAAACCCTTTGGCTAATGCTTTGGTACATTCCTGCGATCAAACACGCCTTAAAAGAAGAGATATGCCTGCGTACTAAGGAGCAACGTATCACCAAAACAGCTCAAACACTTGCTTGAGCTTGTCTAGTTTTTAAATAGATTTAAGATTTTAAAACTTATTGTTAGGCTCTTAAAACAAAAAGCAGATTCAATAAATAAAAAAGATATTGCAAAAAAAAAAACAAAATAATAATATTCAAGCAGGAGTATAAACTATTATTTAAGTAAAGATTTCTGTTAAACTTACTTTGCGCTTGCAGAAATGCCTTGGCCCATTTACACGATTATGAAGATATATTGCATGCAACACTCCCTAGAAAGTGAACAACAAATAAAACCAGCACAAATATAGTACTTCAAAAGTGATTTGTGCTTTCAAGTGTAAGGCCTCAAATACAGTTATCTGCAACTATGAGCATCTCTCTGTGCGAGCACGAATATTTACGTGCACTTGACCTAACTATTGCTGAACCTTGGGGAGTCTTGTTTGTTTAGAAGAAATAGCAATGTGTTCATCAAAATTGCCATATTCACATATATAGTATTTACTACCACATTGCTCAACTAGGCGTAATTGCTGTTATTCGTAGCTTAAGAATTCTTTCGAAATAGCTAAGCTATAAGGATAAGAGTATGTTTTCGACTGGGGTATGAAACTGAAAGAAATCAGAAAAATCTACATACATACAATATATTTAAAATCATATGATTATGCAATACAAACAATTTATACTTATTATTTCCATGTATAGTAATGTAATTGTAAACTGGGTGAAGGTTATATCACCTGCTCTTTACTTTTTTGTTCTCATTTAATTATCATTTCATGATTTATGCATCAACATAAGCTGGTTGTCCGAGAGTATAATTTTGTCACTTTTTTGCACTAGTTGTTGTTCGCACTCTTTGCTACGAAGTAACCTTCTTCTAATTTGATTTTGTGGCAGGCAAGAAATTTTTTAAGTAAAGAGACAAAACTATGAACATTTTGGGCGAAATAATAAAAAACCAAAAAATCAAATTTTAAAATTTTGACCATCCCTCCGGCAATTTGTGGTAACCATATAATGGTCTCAGAAGTAACCGAAAAAATGGCAAAAAGAAAAAAAATGAATACAACCTTTCTGAATACCAAGGTCAAGACAATAAAAAAAGCGGTGAGTTAATGAAGAAGTTGTCCAAATCATAAAAAACAACAGGTGAAGCAGTATGATAAAAACAAAAGTGGCATAAAGGTAAGCTTTGGCTTTCTACATTAATTAAATAAGGTTTGTTCCGCTTAAATTTTTAATATGCTCCTTTTTTATTCTACATATTAATATAAAATTAGTTAAATGTTTATCTACATATATCAAAAAAAACACACACATATCACATATAGTGGTATCTTGCTTCAATTTATGATCCCTGGTTTTGGATGAGTATACCAGAATATACTAATGAAAAATACAAATTGTTTCCAACAAGTGTTCGATATATATTATACTATAAACAAAATAAGTACATACATATATATTTACACATTAAAATGTGTTTATTTGCTAAGTTTTTTGAAATTTCTACAAATGTTATCGCCATTTTCTGTTTTCCTTGCTTCACCAATTTCCTTTCTATGCTGTATATTTTTCATTGCTCCAAAACGCCTGTGTGTACGTTTCGCATTCTCGTTCAAACAACCCGAGTAACAGCAGTGTCCGCTTGGTAAGGCACTTGAGCCGAACACACATGACAAAGGAAATACTTAGAATGTTTAAAACATGCTCTTTTCTAGTATTGGTATCCGTATTAAAAACATGGTTGTGGACCTCCACTCACAGTACTACATATGCATATATATATGAATATATCCATGTTGGCGAATGCAATGAATATGACTTGTTCAACCAACAACTGTGTTGAACTAGAAGAAAATGTTTTTATTGATTGTATTGCACAATGTAGTTTAGTTGCTCATAAATGCGAAATTTACTGCTTCTAGGTAGATATGCATATGGTTTAAATTGGATTGCATTGAAGTAATACATACTAATTCATAGAATCAGATAAAGCAAAGGAGTCAACGTGATTGAGGCCAAGTTACAAGTTATTAGCAGCACTGATGCTTTGGTCAAGAGAAGTTTTTAAAATGGTAAATAATCTGAATATAGAAGAATGCTCTTAATATTTTTTTATTTCTTCTTTTAACTTTTTAAGACATTATATTCTCCCTCTTCGTCCGTTTCGTCAAACAAAAAATTCATTGGACTTAAATATTCGAAATTGATCCTGTGTTTTGAATGACAAAAAGTTATTGTTATTGTTAAAATATTCCAAACATATTAACATGAATTATCCTCTTTTTAGACTTAACATATCGCAAGCCAGCATTTACTTCCTCATCATTTGCTCTTCACTAATGCTTCATTAGCTTTTCATTAGTTTCATCCTTCAAATTCAATGGCAACAATTTTACGTTTGATTAAAGCGTGAAAGAAAAAGCGCCGACTAAGGCGCTTCTTAAGCAGTCTTAACACCTTCACACAATACCCTTCGCGCCGCAGTTTACAGCTTTTAGCACATTCTTAAGCTTTTTCGTGCTCTATTTTTTCTCACTTTTTAGGGAAACTTCCATGACTCGCTTTATTGGGTAATTTGCAAAAGATTGCTAGACTGGAAAATGGATTGGAGCTTCTTTCCGCGTTTTTCAAATTCACAATTTCCTCGAAGTCATACAATAGAGCAGTTTAGTTACACAGAAGAACGTTGTGGTGAAGGGTAAATGATTTTGTTTATTCCTACTATTTGCGTTTCCGTGGTTCATTGTGCAATGCTAATAAGGTTTCTTGTTTGATCTTATCTTTCGTTGATTTTGTTTCTTACAGCCGAATTTTAGACCCGTATGAACTTGGCCAGTTCATGTTGCGTGTTTACTTAGCAACTCATTTATTTCAATTAAATGCCTATGAATTTCGACAGAGATAAAACGGGCAGAAAATATGGTGATAAATACGCTAAACCCTTACTTTTATTGCCCTTAAAGTCTGAAAAGTTTCTGGTAACCATTGAACTCTCTTTGCAGTGGACAATGGTCGTCATTTGCACATAAGTTAATTTTGGTATAAAATGTACAGGGTTTTTATTCAGGCATTCACGTTTTGTTTACTTAAAATCAGCAAAAATAATCTCAACTTAACTTATTTCTGTTATAATATATAAGTTTCCTACGTTTTATTTTATAAGAATTATTAGAGTTAAGTTCAACATTAAGAATTCTTTAAATGAAAATCCAATTTACAAATATAATTACTGAATGTTTTAAAAAGATAAGTAACTGCAACAAATTCTGCTGCTTTTTAAATGAAATGTCTATGTACGCAACAATGTAACATCGATGCACACTTGGGCTTTCTTGGCACAGAAAATTGTCTGCCTTGAATTAAAACGCACTTGAACTTTTCACATGCTTTCTCAGTCTTTCGTTTTGAGTAAGGAAAAAATCAATATATTTAAAAACTTTTACAGTAGAGTCTCTGTGTATTTATTCTAAGTTTATCTATTTCGTAGTTTTATGTGATTGAGAAAAATTAGTGAAACCAGGCAAGAATTCATTAACCAATGTTTCTGTAAAAAAAATAGTTATTTTCATATATTGATGTACATTTTAAAATGTGTGAAATTACTAAATTCGAAATATTTGTAGTAAAATGTTTTGTGGCTTGGGAGAGTTTCAAAGCACCGCTTTATTTATAGCATTCGCACTTATATTAAAGGGCTATTCTTCCCCACTAGTGTTACTTTCTTTAAAAGCTTCCTGAATGTAACAACATGTAGCGAACACTTTTTCATTCATAGAATTTTTTAAGATGGCTCAGATAATAAATTATATACTTCAATAACTTTCATCTTCTTACTGTATATTCCTACCATATGTAGTAACGAAACTGGTCTGTACAACTGCATTCATATATTTGTAACAATCAACTCAAGGTTCCCAATATGCCAAAAATATATATACAAAATAAATATTGATGAATAATTAAATAGTTTGCAATTTGCTTGCAATTTTCGAGAATTTTTTCTCATTGTTTAAGGACTAAGACTTACCGATATTATCAAATAAAAAGATGCATATAAGAAAGCATTTAAGTAGTGAATATTTATTCAACGTTCCAACCGCCACTTTTATTAAGCAAGCTCCAATTCCTATACGAGTATAAATGAGTTTTTGCTGACTTCACAGTTCAACGGCCTACAAGTATAACGATTATAGCCGACCGCAACATACACAAAGGCAGAACGCAGTTTAACTGTTTGTGAGGGATGAAAGGTCGATAACACAACCACGTAACGATGGGGGCAGAACAAGAGTTTTTATTTACATATTAACAGCAATAAAACTGAAGAATAGTTAATATTATGAATTTACTAAAAATCGAAGCAATTTCTATACTTGCAGCAACAAAACCTACCAGTGTTGTATATATATTATAAACCTTTTATATTTTCACACGTTAATTTGTTGGTTGTGCTCGTATAATTATACGAGTATACTTGTATGTAGGATCAAAGGAAACACTTGGCCAACTTTAGAACACAAATCATTAACCATAAAATTAGAAGAGGAGTATGTTTTTGGTGAGAAAGTGGTGTAATAAAAATAATAAAGCCTAAGAAATAACAGATGGAAGTGTGAGAATCAATAAAAATTTATAATCACACTTCGATTTCTCTAAATTTTTACTTTAAATGCAACATGAGGGACAAGTTTGCATATATGCAGACGGACGGGCAGACACTTGTTGTTATTACTAAGTTTCATTTTCCTTTTTTTCTGAAGTTGAGCAAGTTCCTTTTGCAGTAAGTTGTATGCATTGGTGTTTGCCAGCTTTTAGCGACAATTTTTTCGACATCCAAAAGGAAAAAGATCGTGCGAAAAGATAAACAACTATTTGTGTTGAAAATATTTTGAAAATATTTTTTTGCTATTTGTTTGCGAAAAGTTCTGCCTTAGCGTCGTACTTACCTCTGCATAGGATACTGCATGAAGAGCAATAATAAGGTTTCCAATACCACGAGTTAATTCACTTAAAAAAATACATCAATTGCATTATTTAATGACGCAATATATTTCAGTTCACTCTCAACATTATTTTTGACAGTTTTAAAATTATTTGTCTGTTTCCCCACAATTTAACAACACTCCATCATCAGCAATTTCACAGCATTTTTATTTCACACAATTTTCGTTGCATATGTATCCCGCTTACCACTTCGACGCTGTAGCTACTTGTGCAGAACGAAGGACTAAAAGAAGCAGGCAACATCTCAATGACACACCTTCTTCACGAGTGCATATAAAGAGTATATACATATACATATATATTATATATATACATAAATGAATGTCTGCGCTACACTCTTACGCTCCAAGCTTTTTGCACTTTTGCATTATCTCACTGCCATTCATATCTGTCACCGATTTCAATTTGTTAGCACCTAGTAAGGACAACGAACATTTCTGGTGAACTCGCGCTTTCTGAACTATATGGTTACATAAATATGGTGGAAGAGAGTAAATCATATACAATTTAAAAAGGTTTCAAAAGTAAAAAGAAGAAGCCAAAGCAGATCCGTTCGAAGCAGAAAAGCATCTAGATTGGTGGTAAATGCTTTTGTTTTTAGTCATCAAACATTCTTAGTTATTGGAAATTATCAAAAATTCATTTTATTAATTTACCACACTATTTACCACTTTTAGCAATACTCCTAAATAATCATGATCTATGTTGGTGATGAAATATCTGACTGACTTAATATAACATTTATTCGTCGTAATTAACTTGATTATTCCTTACTGATATTCTGATCTTTATTTTACCATCGTTCTAAAAATTGTTTATATTTCTTTCTGTTGTTTTGAATTTATTTTACCTTTAGTTCTAGAACTGTGTCTTGTAGATAAAAACAGAAAGCCATATCATATAACCTTTCATTCATTTCTGTGGCATAAGTTTGATAGAAAAACATATAAACATCGTCAGAAATATTATTTATCACCTCAAACCAATTCATAGCTACCACACAATCCTCAGCTACCCTTCTCTTATCTTATAACTGCAAACAGCATAAAGTCCACAATGTGGCCACATTGTGGACGCATTTATCTTATCTTATAATCAATTGGGACTGCAAACTCTTCACTGCTTCAAAGTCCACAATGTGGCCACAGCTTGGACACAGTGGACGAACATTTATCTTAACTGACATGAATTCCGCAATTTGCTCTCGAATCAATTGGGAGTTCTTATTCGTTGTGGGTTTCAAACTTTTCTCTGTTTCAATTTTTAGTAGCGATCTGTTCCTTTTCTTTGCAAATTTTTTTTCGGATTCTGAAAATTCAGGAATTTAGTAAGCTGTTTTAGTCGCAGCTATGTAGTTGCCATTGCAAATGGAGAAACACATATGCTTACATAGAGTAGCATTGTTGTTTTCAACACATTCGCATATAATTGTTACATTTTTGTTACAGAATTTAGTTTTCAAGCATTTTGCTTCAGTTTTAGTGAATATAGTTGACAACAACTTTAAACGACTATGCGATGCAAGCAAGTCTTTTTATCAACATAGCCTCAGATAAAAACGTCAGCAAAGACATTATCATTGAATTCCGTATACTCACAATACTAAAATTTACACAAATTTTAATTTCTTCCCACTATCTAAACACCTTTTCAACTTCAAGCAAAAATTGACACGGCGTATGAGTAACAGAAGTTTATTCTGCTTTTCGAAGGACCACCAAATTTATCTTAATTTAGTTAATTCTTTTTTAATTAATTATTTGCACATATAAAAATAACTTTTCTCCTTTCAAATAAAAATTGACAGAATATTACGACTACACATTCTTAGCAACGTATTGCACCATCATATTCATACATATATATTCGATCCACATACACAATTTGTAAAAAAAGCTTTAATTTCCGTTAAAGCTTATAGAATCCCTCGTTCGGGTGATTAATCGACGTCTGTTATAATAAAGTTTAAATATCGTGTTTTCTAATAGGGACAAAATCAAGGTAATAAATAATTAAAAAAATCAGCTTCTCCTCACTTTCATCTGAGTGGTGCGGTAAACAAACAAAACTATCGATTCCACAAAATATTCATGAGGTAGCATTATATTCAGCTAAATTGACAGTTTGGTGTGGCTTATGGTTTGGTGCAATGAAGCTGATGACACCGTTACTGTTAAAGGATAGCAGTATAAATTAATGATAACCAACTTTTTATGGCCACAGTTGGAAAATTGTCCTGAAACCTAATCGGCAAAAGCAATAAAAAATACATCATCTCATAGCGTTCTTGTGCATATCACAGTTATGTCTCTGTCTACATTTAAATGATCGTTTTCCAATACAAAACAAATGCCAGTACATTTACGAAAAATCGCAAAAATAAAAAGGGACACAGAATTCTTACGTATTTGATCACAACAAACTATGAAAAAGCTTGCAATCACCAAGAATAACTCCAAATTTCCTTACCACGCATGAACATTTACAAATTGTCAATGTAAACAGATCCAATCACACTGGACCAGTTGTCTCTTCTGTTATGCGCTTTACCTTCATTGTTTTTATTTATTTGTGGGAATGTTGTGGTTTGACTGCACCAAGTATACTATGTGGCAGCTTCTGTCTTCGTCCACAGTCGGTCAATCTGTGGATGGGAACCCGCAACCATCCTTCCCTCGAGGATCCACCACTGCTTTAATATCATGGTTCTTTAAAAAAGTAAAATAATGGTTGCTATTTCATAGTTCGATATGAAATTAAATGACTTCAAAAAGTACTGGTTAGTATATTTCTGTAGCACTTATGTAACTCTAAGCCTAATTTAGGGATATTCTTGCTAGAATTTTTCTTTTTCAGATTTCATAAGTAGTTGCATAAGTTTTTACATCCATATGCTTCTATTAATATGACGATATACTGAAAATAAAATGTAATGCTAATACTATCAAACACTTGACTTTGAAATAGGTATAAAATTTACGGTTAAATAAAAGTAGGATTGATGCACGCGGGTTTTACCTACAAAACGTCACATGATACACAAATAAATAACATATTGTACGCGGCCAGTGCGCCAATCAAGGAGGCTCAGACGCGCTTAACTCAGTTTGAGTTGGAGTACAAGAGTACGTATTTGCTCGGATCAACTCTACATACAAGTATAATCAGACAGCAAATAATTGGAGGATAAACTAATTTGGCGTAAATGTTTATATGGCGACTGCGGTAGATTTTTTCTTGTTGCTAATAATTTTATTGTAATCGCTTTATTACAGCAATTACATATTTGTATTTGTCTTTTTTATGACATTAGTTGTTGTTGCCTTCTAATTATTTTACTGACTATAATTGTTGTTTAAACAGTTTATTTGTGTGGATTTGTCCTTTTATGCACAACAATAATGATTTTAATACATTTTATTGATCTTCAACTGTTGGAGCGTCCAGAGCATATGCTGAAAGTAAAAGACTAATCAATTGAAATTGTCTTTTAATTTAATTTTATAAAAATGAACGTTAGCACAAATTACCTTCTCTGGACTTGTTGACTTTGTAGATGCATCCATAAGACTTCGCGTGTGTTATTTATACTGTAACGAGGTAGTAACTTAAAATTGCAGAATAAATGACGACAAAACAGGAATATTTTTAAATAACATTCAATTACTCGGTCACCCCACGCACCATCTGAAAAATCAGTTGGCACTGCAGCGAGCGCGCTGTAATTGACGGCAATAGTGACACCTACGACGCTGGAAAGCATGTGCATTTAAAGAAGCAAATGAGTGGATTAAATACATAGCGAGTTAGTTAGGACTATAATTGAGTACATCACCATTTGGTGCATTGTCAATTGTCAAACCAGCGGCTCTTTCAAACGCTGGTTTAAGAATAAATTTGGTTGTATGAATATTTCACATTAATTTTGAGGCTATGTGAAAAAATTGTGTATACAAGATTTATAGACATTTTTAGTACCTATATCATTGCCATATAACTTTTTGCTATAGGACTGGTGATTTTGACGGAAATCGAGATAAACTATTCGTAACTCTTAAACATACTGCCACGCACCTTCCCTTTCTTTTTCAGATCACCCATAAATTATTTTGTTATTTTAGCTTTCAGTTTCGATGGGATTCATTTCATCCTCCTTTGATTTTTTTGTTTTCAAAATTAGCTACCGGGTCTAATTCGCCAATAAATAGTTTACTCCCTGCTATACTTATTACATATACTGAGCCTGATATTGACTTTTGAAATTTTCTAAAAAGTAATGTATGCTCTGCTTAATGTAATCGTTTGATTTACAGCATGATACACGATACACCGCAAGCATTTTTTCTGCCGCATGCTGAAGCCATTTTACCGCAGAGATAGATAGAGATTTAATTTTAGTCATGCAAATTTCAGGTCCCAAGCTCAATTGGTTGGGCAGCTGCAAAAACAACTGCATGAAATTTTGCTGTATGTACAGGAAATGAAAGGCTGATTTTCACAGCGATATAGGTTATGGCGAGCCCGCATTCAAGCTAACCACGACTCAAATTCTGCCACGTTTCTGGTTTTGCAGTTTTTCAGTTGTGCAAATATTGTATTTGCTCTAATGGCATTGATACTCAAGCTTTTATTGCTCCGGGCCAAAATCAACCTCTTTTTAAATGTTTGCTAAACCTTCGTCAAGCGATGTTGAAAAATGCAATGTCACTTTGAGTTAATATTATTCGAATTTACATTATTTCGAAATAAATCCAAGTAGAGGTACTTTTTCAATAGCCTTGTTTTAACAGATCACGCTTAAGTCGTGTGAATCTGTCATGTTATTTTTGTTCAGTACTGTTTGGCATTTCATCATCGCTATGGAGACTTACGCCTTTACAAATCGTTCAACTTTATTACGAAAGTTCACGTTCTGTAAAGAATGTGTTTCGCGTGCTTTTTTCATCATCATGAAGCCCAGAATTCATTATTGGATAATATTCGATCGAATATACCAAGAAAGAACTAAATCCCCTTTTTCTTCTCCAAGCGACATCGCTTCATTCTATGTGCTCTTGAAAAGTTCCAAGAAGATCCGACGTTTTTGGGTCAAATATTGTTCAGCGATGAGGCCCATTTCTTGCTCAATGGGTATAGAAATAAACAAAATTACCAGATTTTAGACGTTGAGTATGTGAAGAAATCCAAGAGCTGCCATTTTATCCCAAAAAAACAACGGTTTGGTGTGGTTTGAGTTCCGGTGGAAACATCGTTCCATATTTCTTCAAAAATGGTGCTGGTGAGAACGTAAACCGACTATTTGATGCCTGAAATTGAAGCTCGTAATGTAGGTGCCATTTCCTACACATCGCATCAATTAATGGATTTATTGAGAGAAAACTTTTGGGTGGCAGATAATTTCACCTTTTGGCCACCAAGATCGTATGAAATCACACCGTTAGATTTCCTGTTTGAGTGTATCAGGTCTTTCGCCAGTTACTAGTCGAAATGCTCGAACGAGTCATTGAAAATTACTCTCAACGAATGGACCATATGAGACGTAGCTGCGGCCAACACTGAAAAGAGCTAATCTTCAAAAAATAAATACACCAAAGGGTAAGGCCGATATACGTTTCAACGTGTTTATGGTTTTGGGGCAGGCATACGAGCATGCATTAGTAAATACGTATGCAGCGCTCGTGGATGTGCTCCTAAGTACGTGCCAAATACATAATACTTGTAAATATAATAGTTGTCTCAAATTGAACTTGTCAACATGTGTGTATGAGAGTTGCTGAAGCGACGCTTTGAACACACGTACATAACCAAAGGTTGAGCACTTCAATGCAACGGAATGCTTCTGACTTGGCAGGGTCAGCATGGTTGTAATTACGGCACTTTATGGCATAAGTAACTATTTGCTGCTGTCGGTTTTCCTTACATTACCTTGCTGTTCTATACTACCACAATGCCATAGAGCTTAACTTGGAACAATGTCGTACTCATGCGTACATTCAAATATATGCATATATATACAAGAAGATCTGAGCAAATGCCTTGGGCTTATGCTATGTCCGGTGTTTTAGTAGAGTCTCATGCAATTACAATTATTGCACTAAGATGTGTTCGTATGTATTACGTTAATACACACAGGCGACTTACCTTTTCTCAGCCTTCCGCCCCAACCATGAAATTTCGGAAACCTTAAAACATCGACTAGTCGAGGTCAGAGATAGATTGTAGAGCTCAAATGGAGCCGGAGGTATGGTTGTGGGGCACTCCCATATTTAACACATGTTCTTCAAATGACCAATGGCCCATTACCGTAGCTGTAACTATGCAAATACAAGGTGCATTCCAAAGTAAATAGGACTTTAAAAAAAACAGAACAAAGGGAATTTTCGGCAACATCAATTTATTTTATTCAAAATAGTCTCCTTCTGTTTCAATACAGCTTTTTGCACGGTCCAAAAGCATGTCGAGCGAGTGTTTTAGCTTGTTGGCCGCTATGGCCGCCAGTATTATCGTGAAACAGACGCCAACTTTCATCTTCGCGATATTCGGGCCGAACACGTCGAATACGCGTACCAAACGCTTCAAAACTCCAAGGTAGAATACCGCATTAACGTTTTGGCTAGGTGGAACAAATTCTTTATGGACAATATCCTTGGAATCATAAAAACAAATCAGCATTGTTTACATGCTTGACATCTCCATGCACGATTTTTTGGGTTTCGCCTCGTTCGGTGCCTTACATTCAACGACTCTGACGTTTCGAATGAGCAATTTTTGGTCAGACAATTTGTGCGGAACAAGCCGTGCACACACATTTCGTAAGCCCAAATGTGAATAATGCGATAAATCGATGTTTCGGAGATGTTCAATTCTATTTCCATGAATTTCAATGATGATTTCGGCTGATTTTTGATGAATTCACGCACAGTTTCGATGGAATTTCCGGTGATCACGGATTTTGATTAGCCCACATGTTGATCGTCATTTATGTCCTCACGACCACTTTGGAAACGTTGAAACCACTCGTGCACTCTGCTACGGGATAGGCAATCATCACCATAAACTTGTTTCATCAATTGAAACGTTTCGGTAAAAGTTTTACCAATTTTAAAACAAAATGTAATGTTGGCTCTTTGTTCGAAGATCATATTCACACAGATAACACAAACATACTGACACTTAAAACGCAATAACTTCACTTCCAATCTATGAAATGTCATGAACAATCGATAAAGATCGCAGATTCTAACGCACCAGTCGACATATAGATGGCGCCACCAGGGGGCGCTAGATTCAAAAAGTCCTGTTTACTTTGGAACGCACTTTGTACTTTTTCTGGTCTTATGTAATAAGGCTTTTGTTTTGTCATATTTTGCCTTGTATTCGTCAAGAGCGACTCCTGACTTGGCTAAGTAGTCTGGTTTTTCGTTGGCGAAAATTTTCTTGTGACCGAAAACTCAAATTATGGACAGGATAGGTTGACCTACCAGCATGCCTAAATCCTTCCTACATTGGTTTAGTATGCTGAAATTGATTTTTGGCAACAAGAAGGCAATATTACACATTAGAAATGTGTAAATGGTCGTCAACTCTGATAAGATATGCATAGATATATCTATCTTATGCGTCGAATGATTTAAACAAAATCGATTTATTTTTGTAATATTAAAGACAATTTCTTCCAATAGCCAAAAATACTCTAAATTCCAGACGATATATTTATTACATATTACATATATATATTTACTAAATAGAGTGAGGGAAAATAACAACAAGCCTAACAAGTAGCCTAAACTACTTCAAAAAGTGTGCAACTACACTATTCCTTAACTAAATAGTTAGTACGCTGCTTGGTTAGCCGACTTGTTGACGTAAAAGCTTTATAATCGCACACAAATAGTGTATGTATAGATTAGGAAATGTTTAGAGTATAAGTATGTATGCTGTATTGTTTGATGTATTCTCTAGTCAGTTAAACTATACCCGAACTAACTTGTCGACTTCAACTCGCACTTGAGGTGGTTAAAAGTAGTTCTCTAGAGAACAAGCGTCAGTGAAAGAAAGGCATGAGTTGGTAAGTGTGCCCACAAGTAGGATTGAAATCAGTGATCTGCAGTGAATACTTGGCTTATGAATACACTCTCATATTCATGAATCACCCCCAATATTCACTCACACTTGCTCTCACTAAAAATATTATCTTCTCACAATCACATGGCTTGCTTGTGTAATAATGAGTGTGAATATGTCTCACAATCACTTATCGCTCACACTTGGCTTGGCTTGCTTCTCTGTATACAATTGTTTGAGCTATTCGTTGCTTACCATTAGATGAGTTGAAAGGCTCATGAATACATTCACTAATCAGTGGCTCATTGTTTATTCATGAATACATTCACAAATTCCGTGCCTATTCAAAATATATTTTATACCTACGCGGAGGGGTTTTAAAAGGAACGAAACGCGCGATTGTAGTGACGTCAAAACTGAAACTTCTTTGTTTATTATCCTTTTATTGAATTATTTTCTTAAGCTTTATCTTACATTCTAGAAAGTGGAGAGCTTAGGTAGATGAGTCCCTGAAGTTTATACCTACGCGGAGGTGTTTTAAAAGGAACGACTCTAATGACTTCGTAAAAACTACAAAACTGAAACTTCTTTGTTTCTTATCCTTTTATTCAATTATTTCTTAAGCCTAAATGCAAAGCTTTATCTTACATTTTAGAAAATGAAGAGCTTAGGTAGATGAGTCCCTGAAGTTTATACCTACGCGGAGGGGTTTTAAAAGGAACGGGTGAGTCTATTGACTTCGTAAAAACTACAAAACTGAAACTTCTTTGTTTCTTATCACAAATTCCATCTTCACCAATTACTTCAACATCAAATACGTCTTCACCTGCAAATGACCTGAACTTCTTTTTTCCAAATATTTCAAACATAATTCAATGGTGGAAGCAACGTAAAGCTAACTTTCCAAGCATATCAAAACTTGCACTTAAAATATTAACTATACCAGGCAATTTAATAACTGATAAAAGAAATCGACTTGCACCCAAAACCGTAGATAAAATAATATTCCTGAATTCAATATTTAAGACTAACTAATATGGCAATAAGACCTTAGCTTAAAAAACAAAAATATACAATGATATTGAGAAGTAATTTTGTGCAATACCTCAATCTTAATATATATTTAGAAGCTATACTTATAATATATACTTGTATCTTTTTAGTTGAATCTTATGTATGTACATAAATCTTGAAGTAAATTTTATGCTTATTATTTTTATTTTTTACCGAAATTAACTGAAGTTTGTTATTTAGTTTTTTGATAATAATTCATGTAATTTTAATTCATTTGAAAGGAACTGAATTATCATTTTATAAAATAAAATGTAATATTATAAGTGATAACATAATAATGTAAGTATGTATGTATATGTTATTTTTTTTAATAATAGAGAAAATTAACACAAAATATGAAAATATAGTTTTTTTATTTCATTATATATAATAGTAACTCTTACTAATTTCGTAATGGATTTCTTAGCCTTTGGTTCATATCGTTACGGCTCAAGTGGCTTGCGCACAGTTGAGCTTCTTCGTATATTCACAAATGTTTTGTATTCATGAATGTCAGAGAATCCTAAGCAAAGATTCATAAGTATTGTGAGCTCATAAGCAAACACTTGTGAATATATGCAACAAGCTAACAAGTACAAGCCAAAACTCTCTCTCTCAAATTGTAAGTGAGCAATTCACACTTATACTCCCGTGAATAATTTGCTATAATAGTTAAAGTTGTGTTTAACTCATTCACTGCAGATCACTGATTGAAATAACAGACGCACTTAACATTCTTGTGATAAACATTGCAAAATTTCAGAATGTTGCTGTGACTTTTGAATAAGCACCCGAGACAGCTATTGAAATATCGGGTGATTTTTTAAGAGCTATAACTTTTTAAAAAAAACACAAAATCTCATCGGTTCTTTATTTGAAACGTTAGATTGGTTCATGACATTTACTTTTTGAAGATAATTTCATTTAAATGTTGACCGCGGCTGCGTCTTAGGTGGTTTTTCGAGCATTTCGGCCGGAATAGCCCGAATTTCTTCGGAAATGTTGTCTTCCAAAGCTGGAATAGTTGCTGGCTTATTTCTGTAGACTTTAGACTTAAACTATCCCGTTAAATCGCATGATCTTGGTGGCCAACTTAACGGGTCCATTTCTTGAGATGAATTGTTCTCCGAAGTTTTCCCTCAAAATGGCCATAGAATCGCGAGCAAAATGTAGCGCCATCTTGTTGAAACCACATGTCAACCAAGTTCAGTTCTTCCATTTTTGGCAACAAAAAGTTTGTTAGCATCGAACGATCGCCATTCACCGTAACGTCCAACAGCATCTTTGAAAAAATACGGTCCAATGATTCCAAGCGTAAAACCAGTGCATTTTTCGGGATGCATGGGCAGTTCTTGAACGGCTTCTGGTTGCTCTCTCATTCAACCAGAAATGAGCCTCATCGCTGAACAAAATTTGTCGATAAAAAAGCGGATTTTCTGCCAACTTTTCTAGAATTCACTGAAAATTCGACGTGCCCAAAATGGAATGGACTAAGACGCAGCCGCGGTCAACATTTAAATGAAATTATCTTCAAAAAGTAAATGTCATGAACCAAATTAGAAATAAAGAACAGCAAATTTTATGCGTTTTTTTTTAAAAAAAGTTATCAAGCTCTTAAAAAATCACCCGATAGTGAGTAAACTTGAGCGGATTGCATGAGAAAACCTTTTGTTGCGGAAGGCTTATGAAGGAAGTTAGAATGCGGATTTAATATCGTGAATAAAGAAAAACATATTAATCTTAAGCAGAGTCTACCTTATGATATACCATGATTAGATATGTATATATTTTTGTATTCTTAAATACAAGTTGCGTATTTGCTTAGACCCTACTGAGACAGGAAATTGCTAAGTTTGAGTAAAAAATTAACTTATACATTTTAAAACTAATTTTATAAAAAGTTACTGTTATATACATATTTAAATACTTGTGAATTGTAACTACCTACCGTTACTGTGTACCAGGAGCAGACCACTTACGCACATAACTTGGTAAGCATTTAGTTTCTTGTTGCTGCCGAATGAAAATAAGAGGCTCTGAAGGCTACCTTACGGTTGCCTATGTTTTGCATGCCTAATTATTATTAAGATTTTAAAGAAATATGTTCGCTTTGAGAGCAGTGCAGTAGGCTGATCAAAAATACTTATTATAAATTTGAAAAAAAATCGATTATTTAATGATCTTTGTTAAATTCTGAAGTTGTTTGCTGCGAAAGCATACGTAATTTATAAGGGTCAGTCAATTTCAGATCAGAATGGTTTAAAGTCAAGCATCCGGACATGTTTAATAACAATAAAGGCAAAACCACACTTTTCAGTAGGTTCTTGAAAATGAGATCTTTTATATTTCTTCAGAAAATTTTCACTTCAAGCGTGACAAAGCTATTAGGAAATTAGAGCTGCCACTACACTGCCTCTAAAAGTTATAATTCTCTTTTATGGCAATAATCTAGGCAGCATTGTCTTCAATTTAATTACTTTGGTAACATTTTGTTATTTTAATAAAAAATTATTTTGCATCAAAAATTCGGTTCAAAATTTGTTGTAATAAGACCATTCTTAGACCACTGTGCTTTGGAGCACTCAGTAACCTCATAAAGTCTCAATTTGGCATATAAAGTTTTATCTTGAATTTAGCGAATGGCAAATTAATCCTTCCTGCTTCAACGCTATTATATCGGGTGATTTTTTAAGAGCTTGATAACTTTTTTTTAAAAAAAAACGCATAAAATTTGCAAAATCTCATCGGTTCTTTATTTGAAACGTTAGATTGGTTCATGACATTTACTTTTTGAAGAGTTGTATTAAATAGTCATACTATTACCAGCTTCCAGGGAGACGGCTTTAACTTTAGACTATTACCAGCACAAAATACATAACACGCCTAGAGGCTGAATAAGTGACTAATAACCTACAAGCTTCAAGAACTTGAAGGTCATGCTTAAATATTTATACAAATTGCTTTTACTTATATGTCTTTAATTAGCAACAGCCAAAGGACAAACAAACCAAAAAATTTTATTCGTAAAATAGCAAGGTGAACTACAAGAGCTCTTGCTCAACCAACAACAATTTTAATTTCAGTTGTGCTATATAAGAGTCGTTGAAAATTAGCGATTTTAACCGACCAGGGTTTAGCTGTCGTAAACCATTACATTTTGTGCTTACTAAAATATTTAGATGCGCCGCTTTGAGACGAGGATGCATAATGAAAAACGGCACCGAAATTTTAAATACTGTACAAACGCTTATTAATTTGAATTCTTTATAACCAAAAAAATCTTATCTGCGTTGAAAAAGTAAAAATTACAGTTTTAAAAATGCTAAGAAATGCCAATCATAATTGAAAGCGCTCACGCTGTGGTCAAGGCCATATGCAAATATGTATATTCTCTTCGGCGTGAATCCGCTATGATCGTGGGAATTAACTACTCTAATTATCTACTGTAAGTGCGCAGGCATTTGCTTGCCACATTTGCACAAGGTTGTATGCAGCAGCATGCGTGACTACGTGAGGCATTTATTAGCGCCCATAGCCAATATGTACTTTGGCGCCAAACACCATAGATGCTAACAAACAACCCGCTATCTATATTTCGTGCAGTTAACCCAACATTGTCTTCACGCTATGACCTCTGAATGCAAATTAATAAATTCAAAGGATATCGCGATTCTGACACGCTGATTATGGACAGCGAGTGCTTGTATGCCGCCACACTTGGGATGCTGGCAGTCGTTCGAAGTAGTTATTTAACTTTTGTAGATATATCTAAAGCAGTGGAAATAAAAATATCCAAACATAATACAACCAAATGAAGAAATTAATGAAATTTAAGGTTTATGTAGGAAAAACATGAACATTTTCTCTCCAGTGACATGTAAGTATATGTATTAAGAAAATCTCTTTTATTTCTTCACTCGAACAGTTAGCTGCAGTGCAGGGTTCGTTCAACTTCCGTAACAACGAAAGGGTGTTGAAAGGAAGGAAATCAATATCCGTCAAATGATGGTGCATGCATGAAAAGCGCTGTACAAATACAACAAAACTTACAAATATATTGTACAATACAAGTTTCTTCAATTCTCCATACTGAGTATACGAGAATACAGTTAAATTGAGAAAACTGAAGTGAACAGTGAAATGCAGAAAAAGAAAATAAATTGTTTATCTGCAAAAATTGCCTTCACAATCGTTTTGACATTTGTGCTCATATATATGAGTGTTTACTCACATGAAAATAAATAATTTCACATATAAATCTCCATTCATATTTCCATCTCTAATACATTTTCACACTCACTAATCCCTTGGGCAAAAGGCTTATTTGTCTCAGGCAAACTATTGTTCGATTTTCAGAGAGAAATTTATTTAGCTCTTGCTGATTTTATTGGATCTGACATATTTTATTGGAAACTTATTTGCTCAATCGAAAATAAATTCGTTGCAAAATGGCAATACAAAACTTATTTGGATTTACAGGAATTACAGAATATGTTTCTTAAAGATATACATTTTGCAATATTTCAAGCACGTTTTGTCGTAATATATTTAGAAAATGTAAATAAAAAATATTTCTGCTGTTTGATACTCAACTTTTGAAACCACGGTTTTGTGATTTATTGAAGAAATTTAAAAACCTCAGAGGAAGTGAAAATTGTAATTGCAATATTAGGATACCCTGAACAGGTTCTATTAAGTTTGCCACGAAGTTTGTAACACCCAGAACGAAGCGTCGAAGATCCTATAAAGAATATATATAAATAATCAGTATGTTGAGCTGAGTCGATTTAGCCATGCCCGTCTGTCTATCCGTCTGTATAATATATATACGAACTAGTCCCTCAGTTTTTAAGATATTGTTTTGAAATTTTGCAAGCGTCATTTTTTTCTTCAAGAAGCTGCTCATTTGTCGTAACTGCCGATATCGGACAACTATAAAATATAGCTGGCATACAACTGAACACACAATTATTTTCTAAGATAAAAATGTAATATGCGAAGAAATTGTTGAGATCGGCTTACTATAGCCAATAGCTGCTACACAAATTTGTAAAAATAGCGATTTATGTCTATCAAAACAAATTTCCATTTTGCGTTTTCCTTGTTCAATGACTTGCCAGAGTAACAGTAATTTCTGTACACCATTTCTATATAAACGCGGCTTTCATTTTCCATCAAGTCTGTAACTCCTTAGCATCACCAGGAAGAAACTGTTTGTATGGTTTATAAATATATGAAGTTCCCTTTTTCTCTGATCAGAGCGCTTAATTGAAGTACGAAGCCAGTGCGAAAATAGAGTTGAGAGACTGCAAAGAAAATTATTAATGTCAACGGCATCGCGTGGTCGCTAAATCCATTTCCTGCAATGCTACATTCACTCCCCCGAGACTCTACAATTTCATTACATAATAAATTAAGCAGAAAATTAAACTTTGCAGCTGCATGTGACGCCTTTTAAACGCAGAAAGACGAGACGAGGCAATTTAAAGGTCCCTGACTCTTGCTAAAGCCCGGAAACGTTTTACTGCCAGTTCACTAATAAAGCAAAATGTCAAATTAACAAGCCTTTCGCAGACAGCGCGTAATGCGACACCTCGGTACAATTTGTCACTTTCTTAATTAAATGCAAAGAAAGCACGTAAGATGTCTACCTACCTGTTTCGCTATTCCTAAATATATTTTTAGTAAGTTAACAAAACCACCAAACTTTCTCTTTTAACGACGAAAACTGTAAGAATATAAGACTCGACATTTCCATTCCGCATACAAATATAACGATTTCGTTAAAAATACTAAAAGTGCTGTAAATCAATATTTAAATGCTCAAGAGACATGAGGTAACAGCATTCTTAATCAACTGTACAGTGATTAACTCTGAAAACAATTCTACGACTACTTTCACTTTCGTGTGAGTGTGAGGTATCTATTGTTTTTATTTTAATCGTTCTTTGGCTACTTCTTCAAAATTTCAGGCAGCAGATTTGAATGGAACATAGAACCTCACACACTGTTTACTTAATTATGTGACATAATTTGCTTTCTTACATATGACCAGCGGAAAGACATAATAAATAAGGTATTTAATGTCTAAAGACTATAAGTCTTCTATAAATAAAGCAATAAATAGTGCAACTTATTTGAAAGAATTTTCCCTTTTTCGATAAAAGTTTTAATTTTTAATAACGTAATCCCTTCTATAAATATTACAAATAACTGATGTTATTTGTCTCCAGGTCATAGCAATTAAGAGCAGAAAACAAATATACTTTTTGTCCTTACGATGTGTTAATGTTTTGCCAACAACCTGCGGCCAACGGCGAAATGTCGGCTGCTATTATTGCCAACCAACTACGTGTCTGCGTCCTTTTTAGCCAATAACAGACGGAAACTATCTACAGACGACTTACAGTTAGTAAAATCGTGAGCCAAATTACTTTAGGAATATGTTTATTGTTTACAATTTTTGGCAAACAATTATACCCAGGGTTGCATTCACACATTCACCTACACATGAATATTTTATTGGCGCTTGGATTTGTGTGCTTTATTATTCCAATTTGTTGGAGGGTGGTGAGGATACAATTATAAGCAACAAATGCAGTCACATACTAAATATTGTCGGCTTTGGATGTTTTTATAAATTGTTAATGTTGACTTTTAAGTGAAGGATATCAGGAGCTAATAAAAATTTAAGTATATATGGTGAAAAATTTGTAAATATTTAATAAACATTTTAGTTTAATTTTTTTTCATCTATTGTATTTTTGGGATTGGGATAAAAAACTGCAACTGAGACAAAATTAGAATAAATTAGCTAATGCACAATAAATCACAAGTCAACAGACTCCCTAGAAGCAATTGTTTAAAAGATATTATTTCTCTAAGTCTCGAAAGTTACATTAATAAGTTTCTACATTTAAATATGAACTCTTTTGTTATACGTACAATAATATATATCAAAATATTCAAGCCAGTATAAGTTGCTAAGCCAAAATGCCTATTAAATTAGATGCTAGCCAATTGTTGTAATTTTTGCGCTTGCGGCATTTCCTTGACCCAATTACTGAATGTATAAATATACATATGGTGCATGCAACACCCACTACCAAAGTGAACAACAAATGAAAATAGCATAAAAGCTGTACTTCAGAAACGATTTGCGCATTCAAGTGTAAGGTCTGCTATGCTGCTATCTGCCACTTTGGATTTACTATTTTTACCAGACCCTGATATTTACTTGCACCTGACCTCGCCGTTAACTTGGTAAGTTTTATTTGTTTCGATGAAGTGGCATTTCTGTGTCTGTGTGCTAAAATCCTTTGACTCACAAATGTTTACAATGAAATTGCTCAACTGAATATAATCGGTGTTATTAACAGTTTAAGGATGCACTTAGCATTGACAACACTGCGAGGATGAATGGAGTATTTCAACTGAAGGAAAATAAAAGTTACTTACTTTCAAAATTCAAAATCAATTTTAAAACTATTACTGAATATTAGGTGCTTTACACCTTATAGAGGGTAAAAACAATTATCAGTGTCAAAAAGTTCGGCAATATTATTTTGAGGTATTATTTCAATAATGACAGTTTTTATTTATTTCTCTCTTACGAACCAATTAGAGATGGGGTGAAGATAATGCCACTTGAACTATACTCTGCTGCTTCATCTGCCACAATCGCTCTCATTAAATTATCTCTTGATTAATTATGAATTAATTAATTATGCTATACGAGCGGATATTCTTGTCACTCTTTTGTTGCTTGCTGTTGTTGGTACGCTCTACTATGAAGTAAGCTTCGTCTAATTGTGTTCTGTGCCACGCAGGAAATCCTTTACAGTGCGAAGCAATAAATATAAAAAGGAACGCATACTATAAACGAAATTTAAAATAATGACAGCAGTCGTAATTGCGACAATAGAGAGCTTTGAATTTTAAAGACAGTAAAAATCTTCTTTCATTAATTTAATTGTAAAATCTATGACGAAATTTTGTAGAGGTTTGTGTCATTTCCCGTTTGAGATTATTCCACTCCTGCATACACACTTTTACCTCAAATTATTTAAGTGACTAGATCCCAAACAACTGCAAGCAAAGACGTACTTCGAAGTGAAACAGAAAAAACAAACAATTAGACAAAAATGAAAAAATTTCATGAGGGACTCTGCAAATAAATAGTGTCAATATCAAAGATTATAGATACGAAATGAGGGCACTAAGGGCACGAAATTCTCGAAAAATAAATGTAGAAACCACGAAAAAATGTACATATGTTTCAAAATTTAAATAAAAACAAGAAAAAACGTTAACTTCGGCTGCACCGAAGCTAATATACCTTTCAGAGATGCATTTATTTTAGTAGCTATAGCTTTCTATATGTTATAGTAATTCGTTCTGAACAGTTTTTTTGGCGATTATATAGTTACCTTAAGCATTAATCCATACCAAATTTCGCGAAGATACCACGTCAAATGTGAAAGTTTTCCATACAAGAACTTGATTCCGATCGTTCAGTTTATATGGCATCTATATGTTATAGCGGTCCGATATCGGCCGTTCCGACAAATGAGCAGCTTCTTGAAGAAAAAATGACGCTTGCAAAATTTCAAAACGATATCTTAAAAATTGAAGGACTAGTTTGTATATATACAGACGGACAGACAGACAGACGGACATGGCTAAATCGACTCAGCTCAACATACTGATCATTTATATGTATATATTCTTTATAGGATCACCGACGATGCTTCCTTCTGGGTGTTACAAACTTTGTGGCAAACTTAATATACCCTGTTGAGGGTATAAAAATGAGTATCTTACATAGAAAAAAATTTCTTCGCGCATTCCAGTAATCTTGTGCAACCATCGTCATGAAGGAGGGGACTTATCTTGGCCTGATATTTTCAGACCTTTTGTGAAACTAGAAAGAGAACTGAAACCTCTAGAAATCTGCTTAGAATTTAACATTTATGTAAATACAGCATAATTGAAGCATGATAGTTTTTCGAAAATTTATATAGAACATAAACATTTTTTATTGAGACACCCCGTATTAAATATTTTAATATATCTATAACAGGAAAGTAACATATACGTACCACAGTACTAACTGCATTTCACTTTCGCCATTCATTTGGGTAGTGCTCGCAATGAGCAATCAATTTAACTTAATATAAAATAAAATTTCCCTCCAAGCGTATGGCCAATCAAAACACAATTTATGATAGCTCATTAGAGACATTTACTTCAAGGAAGTTGTTCTGTATATCTGAGCTGTCTGCTTCACACTTCACATCAATTTGGACGAATTGCGACAGTCAAGAGCTGGTAATGGCTTGCAATATTTGTTTTCGTAAATTGCAATACATTAGTGGAAAAGTAGTTAATTAAAAAGTACTGCTTTGAATGCAATACCAAGCTGTAATTCTTGCTATTTTCAAGCGATTTTAATCTTATTTAGTTAACAGTTTTGGTTTAACACCAGAATAAAGAGATCCCTTTCAGTGTCGTATATATTAAGGATATGTAATCAGAAACAACATGAAGTGTAGTTATACATATAACTAGGCTTCACAATAGAGTCTTAAATCATTGCTTAACTATAATCTGTAATACCCGAAAAATAAAAACGTAGCGCTTTCTAATTTTAAGATACATTATCGCCATTATCTGCATTTCCTGCACCACAGATTTCCTAACTCAAACTTTCCTTGCTACGTCTTTTTCATTACACCAAATACGCCTGTGTGTATGCTTCGCAATCCCGTGCAAATGACTGGAATAACAGCAGTAAACACATTCCTTATTTGACACGTCGCTGAGACCGAGCGATCGCGTGACAGAACATAGACAAAAGAAATACTGGGAGAATGAGATGCGGGGGCAGCTATTGCTATGCAAGAGTTAAGAAAGAAAGAGTGGCAAACATTTCAGATATTGTCTTTGTTTGTCACAAGGGAGCGCATCCATAGTAAAGGCGTGGAGACCTGTAGTTGCCGTGTTAAAACTGCTGCATCTAAACATATTCGTGTGAATTAATGTAATGTCTTTACTTTCCTTTCCCCTGCAATTCTTCTTTTTATGGGATGTGTATTTCTATTAGGGAATATTATATTAGTCACTAAAGGAGGTGGACGACATTAGTAGCAACATACAATATTATTGTCCAGTCGGTGGCATCACTCACGTGCTTGGCATTCATGATACTTTGTCACTCCCGCTTGGCCAGCCGTTTACAAGTGTGGAGTTTAACATTGCAGTGTTTTGCAAGTAGAGAAATTCGCCATAAACTTGACTTTTTATTGATATAAAGAAATGTCGATATTGAAATATAAGGGGTATAATAACCGAAAATAAGAATATTTGAAGGCGTAATAGTCTCTTACGAAAACAACTTATTTCAAATAATTTCTTAATCACTAGAAACAACTGCTTACCACTGTTTTCTTACTGAATACTTCTCCATGGGAGAGCCACACTTCTAATCAGAGCTACATTTTTCCTAAAAAGATTTTCTGACGACCTTATATGTATTCCGGTTCTCAGTTAGCTAAGCTGCATTGCCTTTTTTTTAGCGGCTAACCTGGCATCTTTAGCAAGTTACAATATGCTTGCTGAAAACTTGAAAACTTGGAACTCTCCTTAAGACATATCTGCTCACTGTCGATTCTTGTCACTGTAACTGTTTACAACATTTACAGTTGCCAACATATCAAATTATTTGTCGTGTTCACTTGTATTCTGGGGAGTATTTTACGCTTGAGCTGCCATACTGACATTTTAATTGTATCCGGCGTGCAGCAATTAAATACACATACGGTTGCATCAATGCAACAACAATTTATATTATACTATAGAGCATGGCTGGAATTGAATTGCAATATTCTTGCGCAATATATATTCGTGAAATTAAATTACAGTGCACTTTGAACATTATCACACCATCATCGTAATTTATATTCGTCAGTTATTCAAGGTATTCCTCATTCAGCACTACCTCATGAAGTGGTAATGCGAAGTTAGAATTTTCAAAAAAATCTCTGCTCTTTATTAGTAAATATTTTCTTAGTAACTATACTATAATAAAGACATTGTCTGAAAATTTCAATAATTAACAAAGAGTTTCCATGCGCTCTGGAACGTTGGAAAGCAGGTTTCCAAGGCATCTGCAAGCTACAAATGCGTTTTTTTTTTGTAACTATGTTTTTTGAACTACTGACTACTGTAGCTCGAAGTCCGTTCGGTAGATTTCAAAGGAATTTATTTAGCTTGTTGAAAACCTGAGCAAAGAATTTACCTCTTATTTTAAATTAAATAATACATTTATTTCTGACTGCGTTTAGAGGAGTCACCAAGGATTAGTGATGATTGCCACAAGAGCTTCGATTGCATCTAGATTAATATGAACAGCCATTATTCCTAAAATTATTATTTTTTAAATTTATGTAAAGTCAAGTTCAAACTTCATTTGACGATGCTTTGTTTTCACTTGTATAAAAAAGCATAATATACAGTCAAAAAAATGTAATTGTAAATTTTGATGTCCCTGACTAAACTAACCAAATGATTTCTTTACCTTAATGATTTCAAAAAAAAAAGAAGTTACCTGTAAGCCATACTATTTGATGTGCAAGAAAATTTACATAATTTGTTTAAAGTGTTGCATGAGTACTCAAAAGCAAGTTTTGGCATTTCGCTTATTCTTGTGACTATCTACTAGTGGTAAAGCTAAAGAAAGTGAAAATATGCTCATCATACTACACCTTGCAAAGTGTCCATTTAAAAACATCTGAGTAAATTTTGTGTTGCAAGGCAAAAAATATAACAGTAGTGCATTAAGCTTGTTTAGCGTACTTTAGTATATAAAAAACGACTCAGAGCCGAAAAACTTATTTCTTTAGGTCGCATAAAATTTAAGTCAATCAAGCGCAATTATTGGAATCGGTTACTAGGATTTTTCTAAGGCTCAAGGTTCCTTAAATGCTATACAAAATTGATAAAACTTCAATAAACATTCAAAAATCAATTTCTCGTTTGTTTCATTTATTTCTTTTTTTAATTTTTTACTATCACTTAATTTGCCTTTATATGCATATATTTTAAAGTTGCCACAAAGTTTCTTACACCAAGAGAGAAACGTTGAAATATAAGTATAAATATAAAATATATGCATATACATATGATAAAAACTTTTTTTATTTGTGAAGAAAACGTATTTATGTTAACGTCTTTATAGTTTTTTTTAAGAACTATTCCATTTTTGGCCGCCCACAAAAATTTCAGACCCTAGAATTATCTCTTTAATAGTTTTCAGTACACACTAGTTTGGCACCGTTCACCAAATACACCACTGTGATGGCATTGCAAGGCCAGTTCGCTTGCATTTACAGCCCACTCAGTTCCCGCTTTTTTAAGGCAATAAATCTAAGATGAAAACCAGCCTACGAGTAAAATGATGGTGGAGTATGGGTCTTTCAAACTTGTGCAAGAAGACACACATTCTTCTGTAGTCAACGTTGTTTAAGAAATGTCCGGCTATGTGTCTGTATATATACGAACTTATCCATCAGATTTTGAAATATTGATCCGAAATTATGCTCAAGAGTTGCTCAATTGCTGCAAACTTTAGAATCGTGCTGTAATGCTAGCTGTTTGATTAAATCAGTCTTATATGGAAATCTTTTTATATAAAAAATTTTCCTCACAAAATTTGGCACGGGTTACTGCTATAGCATATAGTTGACATAAAAGCTGGTTTATTCAAAATCGAGACAGGGATCTTCATAAAAGAGCACCATTAGCAAAGTGATACAATCGCATGTCTGGTTTCGTTGTAGATTTAGTTATACATATAGATAATTGCAATAAGTAATGCTACTTTGAGATATCGAATATGATTCACACGAAGTTAATGTTTTTGTATTGTTTACAAAATATTGTTGATTAATGCTAATAGAAAGTAAAATGGAAAACTTAAAGCAAAGCTAAATTATGCATAATCCTATTCGATGAGATTTGAGTCTTCAGAAAATGTATAGAAAAGTTGTATTCGTAAATATGTAATTTTGAAATGCATAAAATACAGGATACAAATTGAGATCAGTTATTAATTTCTCTTAGAACTGTCTTTATTATTTCGATTAATATTTCATTAAACTCCCGTCATCATATAACTTCTAATTAAAATAATATTCCTGCAAAGTTTAGTCACATAATGCAATTTATATGTCGAATAAACCAAACACAATCATGTATTTATTATTTACTAGAGGACCCATCCACGCTTCACTGTGGCTGATAATAATACTACTACCATCTATTTGTTGAATTATTTCTATTAGTTAATGAGATATAGCATTTTTGTGAAGCAACTTGTGTTAGTTTACAAAAAAATGGATCATAAAGCATTTCGTGTGTTAATACGGATAAAGCATTGCTTTTAAATTTGGTTTGGTCTCAGGGAAATCCACCGATGAAAAGATATATGCTAAGCTTAAAGAGGCGAAAGCTCTGTGCAAAGTGGGTCTCTTGTAAGTTCATAATCCTACAAAAACAACGAATAACTGATTCTGAGTAGTGTTTGTGTGCTCTTTAATCGTAATAAAACCGAATTTTTGCGTCGGTGTGTGACAATAGAAACATAGCTCCATCATTTCCCACTGAAGTCTAATCGACAGTCATTCTAGTGGACTGCACATGATGAGCCGGTCCTCAGGCGTGGAAAGACGAAAAAGTCGGATGGAAAGGTTATGACATCAGTCTTTTGGAATGCACGTGGTTATAACATACTCAAAGACTGATTAGTGAGCCAGTTATAACCTATTTCACAGCGTATTTGGTTGCAGTTTTTTTCTACTATTCCAAATACTTAGCAATTTTATTTTTTTGAGGAAGAATCCGTTTAAAATTGTACGCATATATTCAAATATTCCTACAAACACGAATTTTGAACAAATGCTTATGATTTAAAATATAATTTTTGTATTTATGAGTTGTATTAATTTTTGACATAAATAGATAAAAGGTATCCTATATCCTTAGCCAGGTTCTAGGCTACTTCCTCACCAATTTTCAGCCAAATCGGTTCCGCCGTTCTTGAGTTATAAATGGTGTAACTAACAACAACTTTATTTTATATATATAGATTTTAGCTAGTAATAAATTTTCACAATTCGCATGTATATAAATCAATGCCAAACTAACATTAACACATCACTTTTCTGCTCATCTCTTCATCCATTTTATCTAAGTAATTATTAGTTAACACTCACTAATTCAATGAATGTTACTCATACGTCCTGTTCAGCCTATATCGAAATATTTTCGATCAACCAGCATATGTATAATAGTAAGAAATTTATGTATATTCTCACCTTAAAGTATTGCATAGTTGAGTTTATTTTGCACTAAACTGAAAATTTCTATCTTCTTTCTACCATACTTACCATTTCTGAGCTCTACTCTATTAATATAATACATAGAAAGTAGTTGAAAAAAGTAGTCATAATTTAATTTGGCTATCGCCTTTTTTATATTATATTGTGGTTTTGACAAAGGTGGTGCGCAGGTCTGTTAGCGGTAAAATCTAAACCACAAATTAATCTATCAAAATTGATATACATATGTGCTCTGCAAGTACGTTATTCGAATGATTTTGAAGCTGGTGCGTAAATAAATAATAAGGTTTTAAGCGAAAAAAGCAAAAAATCTATAAAATGAAGTAAGAATAAATCAAATTAGTTAATCAAATAAATGCGTTGTTTGTTCCTAAAACAAACGAGTCAATGCATATACCAAATTGATCAGGGTACGAGTAGAGTCGAAAAACATGTCATATACATCCGTCCGTCTGTCCGTCCAATGTCCGTCCGTCCGTGCAAGCTGTAAAGTAAAATTGAGATATCGTTGAAACTTGAAATTTTAGTTTTTCCCCCAAATATCACATCCCACACAGAATATAAATCACAAAAATTGTCAAAAAGGTATTAAAGTGAAATTTGGCACCCGCAGAAGGGGCAATTTGGACGCAATGTTTCAAAAGTATGTTTTAATTTGATTTTTTATCTCGGAAACTTTAGCTAAAAACCAAATGGAAATATCGGAGGCATTTTCATCTACAGTCCAAGAAATCTAATAACCACGCCCACCTTCCAATACAAGAAACTAATCATTTGCCATAACAGCCGATATCTGAACAATATAGCATATAGTTACCATGTTTTTAAAATTGAAAATGTAAAAAACCTATATCTCAGGAACTATCTTCATTTCAAAAATTCGCATAACAAACTTCACAAATCGAATCAATACCAGCATGTCTTCCAATATAAACTGTCATATTTATGAAAATATAAATTTTAGTGATGCCATATAAAAAACTTCAAAAATACGGTATTTTGAAAAAGAAATGGCAGAAGGACCCCAGGCTTTTTTAAAAATTGATCAATGGGCGTGGCCGCAGATAAAAACCATATCTCAGGAACTAGTCTCCCGATTTCAATGAAATTCGGTATATAATATTTTCTTAACACCCTGATGCGTATTTATTGAAATCGGTTCAAACGTCGACAAAGTCTATGTTTAGACTTATTACATATTCTGTATAATATAAAAGATTATTTGTTTGTTAATGATTGAAAGCTTAACTGCTGGCAAGGTATTGCATTAACTGTATTTGTACGCACATACGTATTTACAGTCTTACGTATATAAATCATGCATTCTTTGATAATCTTAGTTTACGTGCGTTTTTTTCAGGGTTAATACTTCCAGCATTAGAGCTTCAAAATTTAATATAGCATATATTATATACATATATGATCGTAATCAATGAACCAAACTGGTCTAGACGTGGTTTAATGACCTGCCAGATGAAGCTAATCTAACCTAATATATCAATAAGATAATTATCTGATATGAAATAAATATACGAAAACTAACCAACTATTATACTTAAACAATCAATAATATAATTTAAATAAAATCTATATCTAGCAAGTAAATATATGAATTAAATACTTAGAACTACTTCATGAGCTTTAAGCTATAAAAATTAAAATATTTTTATTTCAATTAATCAATCTACCAACCCAGATACTCAGTCATGCACACCCTCCGGCGGTTAATAATGTTTATCTATATTCTTTCACACTTCTAAGAATAGCATCATCTCCCTCTTAGATTCTAATACACTTCAATATTGCTCAGTAAGGTGGATAAATTACTTCTGTATCAGTTGCTCTTCTCTAACGTTTCATTAGCTTTTCATCACTTTCGTCCTTCAAATTCAATGCCAACAATTTTATACTTGCCGACTGCTTTTTAAGCACTCTTAACGCCTTCACACAATGACCTTCGCGCCGCACTTTACACTAATTAGCACATTGTTACAAATAATTACATTATCTTTACTATTCTTCTTTACTATTCTTAAGCCCTTTCTTCCACTTCACTTGTCTTGGCCGCCAGGTGCTCTATTTTTCCTCGCTTTTTTGTTTTTCTTCCACGCTTTTCTTTTTATTAAGCTTAGTCTTTTGCATGACTTTCTGATTGTAAAATGGCTGGCACGATGATAATAGCATTTACCTTCATTTAATTTTGCTTTTTATCCACAGCCTTTAGCTTTCTTTAATAAGCGTTATTAAAGCATATAAAGTGGTAGGTTTGCTAGAAATATTTTTTTGTGCGACCTTTGGTATATGTTTTTTCATTTCATAATTTCATTGAAACCATTTTATTGGCCTTTTCAATCACATAAGAGAAATATGTAATAAAGTTGAAAAGGTTTTGCTAGTCGGTGGCTTTACGTCTTCAAGTTGTTCACAGTGCTGTGCTAATAAAGGTATGTCAATCGAGGAAGCCATTCTTACTTTGCTTTTATCTCCAACGGCAATAAATCTTGTTGTTGTTAAAAATAACTTACTTATTTATGAAACAAGTTTTTCTATGCACACTTGTGTTTGTTAAATTTTGTTTTTCATTTAATATTTTTTGTGTATTCATATTACTCTGTCTGGCTTTGATAAGGCAGTCATCAAGTCACAAACACTGCCACACAATGTATCCTGTTCACACACTGTAAGCATTGGCAAAAACCCGCTCTCAACAGGTCAATAAGTTTGTAAATAAACACACACTTCCGCACATCTTGTGTCTTGGATAACGGTAAGCGACTGATTTATTGCCACGTTTACATTTGACAGGCAGCAAGAGAATTCAAATCTCTATATAAATTTTAAGACATTCGCAGCAGACACTTTAACTATATTTTTAGTAGTTTGCTTGGATTAAATGTTTGCCTTGGAAGATTAAAGCCATGTCAGTACCCTAACTAAAATTCAACAATACATTTGCGTATTCTTAAGTTGCTTAAGTTGATGTTTATTTGCTTTTTATATATTTAAAATTCTATAAGTAGATTATTATGGAAAAGTATCGTTTATATATGCTTGGGCCAAATTATTTTCTGTGTGGAATATTTAATTATTTAAAAAACTTAATTGGAAATAAAGAAAAGTATTTCGAATTATCGATGGTTTTTTTTTAATTTTTTTTTATTTTTCTCATCAGTATTAATTTCCCGAAATTAGCCAGAAAATTAGGTGAAGTGTTATTCTCAATATTATTTTGACTCTATCATGTCTTAGATATTTACTTATATATTAAAAATGATAAAAGTATTTGTATATAAATAGGCAGCCTTTTTATTCATTTTCCTTGAGTATTGGACGAGCTAACGAGAACAAGCTTTATACTCGTACGTTGATTTGTTTGTTGTTCTCGTGCTGCAGTTGGCGTTGGCATTTGTGTAGTTTGCCTATCAAATTGCATTATCGATTTTCTTTTATAGGGTATATAAACAAAGGAATCACTTGACCAACTTTCGAGCACAAATCCGTTTAAGCGCAAATCGTTAACCATACAAAAGAAGAAGAAATAAGAAGTGTGCGTATGAACATGCAAATGAATAACATCATTTGCTAAAGCCATAAAAATTAAAAAGCGGTAGTGAGAAAATAATTTGAAAATTGAATTTTTAATTTTAAAGAAGCACATGGTGGTAGCTAAGGTCATTATTCATTTTTTAGTATTCAAATATCGGGTGATTTTTTAAGAGCTTGATAACTTTTTTTAAAAAAACGCATAAAATTTGCAAAATCTCATCGGTTCTTTATTTGAAACGTTAGATTGGTTCATGACATTTACTTTTTGAAGATAATTTCATTTAAATGTTGACCGCGGCTGCGTCTTAGGTGGTCCATTCGGAAAGTCCAATTTTGGGCAACTTTTTCGAGCATTTCGGCCGGAATAGCCCGAATTTCTTCGGAAATGTTGTCTTCCAAAGCTGGAATAGTTGCTGGCTTATTTCTGTAGACTTTAGACTTGACGTAGCCCCACAAAAAATAGTCTAAAGGCGTTAAATCGCATGATCTTGGTGGCAACTTACGGGTCCATTTCTTGAGATGAATTGTTCTCCGAAGTTTTCCCTCAAAATGGCCATAGAATCGCGAGCTGTGTGGCATGTAGCGCCATCTTGTTGAAACCACATGTCAACCAAGTTCAGTTCTTCCATTTTTGGCAACAAAAAGTTTGTTAGCATCGAACGATAGCGATCGCCATTCACCGTAACGTTGCGTCCAACAGCATCTTTGAAAAAATACGGTCCAATGATTCCACCAGCGTACAAACCACACCAAACAGTGCATTTTTCGGGATGCATGGGCAGTTCTTGAACGGCTTCTGGTTGCTCTTCACCCCAAATGCGGCAAATTTTGCTTATTTACGTAGCCATTCAACCAGAAATGAGCCTCATCGCTGAACAAAATTTGTCGATAAAAAAGCGGATTTTCTGTTTTATAGTAAGTCTATTCATGATGAAATGTCAAAGCATACTGAGCATCTTTCTCTTTGACACCATGTCTGAAATCCCACGTGATCTGTCAAATACTAATGCATGAAAATCCTAACCTCAAAAAAATCACCCGATATTACTAAAATTATCGCAGAATCTGAATATGCCACATATAGAGCCGTGTGTATATCGCTTTATAGAACAGAAAAAGGAATATTTATTGGTAATATATCGGGAAACAATATGCTAGTAAAAGAAAGATACGAATTGTTTTGTAAAAGTATGAAATCCATCCGCCTAGCAATTATGTGATATTTTCGCTGCAAATTGCAGTAACTGATTTTTCGACTTTTCAACTCACTTGTGTTTCTCAGACCTTTATAAAATTGTCAGATAAAACAAAAAGTCATAAGTTCAAAAAAATTTTTCGTTCTATCTATGGTCTTTTTAGCAATAATTTTTGGCCAAAAGTAATCTAACATTACTTCAACGAAATCCGCTTAGTGTTTTGATTTCAGAGAATCTAGACACTGCAAAACGTCTTTTTTGAGAGGTGCTCTCGGAGGTCTGTTGTAGTTCCTTTCCAAATAAATATTTTTACTTACATTAAGTCTTTAAATACACATATAAAATACTATAATATGTATACAAATTTTTGGATATATAAATTTATAAATTTTATCAAAAAAATTTCTGGAAACTCGGATTTTTTTCGGCCTTCTAACTGTATGTAACATCTTGAGAAGCAAACCATCTTAAGTTGGGTATACATTAGATTTTGGCCACTTTTAGGGTCTATTGAGTTTTACATTGTATAACTTGTTAAAATAAAAAAAAGTCTGTATAATTAAGTTATTTAAGGAAAGTAGATCACGGAAATAAATTATTTCCGAAAAGAAAATATAGGAAATATCACTTATGTGCCCTGCTCTCACAGCAAACTTATTTAAAGAGTGTGCACGTAATTGACATTTTTAAGGAAAATTTACTTAATTTAGTCATCTCTTAAGTACATTGATATATATATGCCTATTTATAGTATATAAGCGATGTAAAACACTCATACAGCGTCTTCCATCGTCTTAGCTGCTGCTATCCACAGCATCTTCTTTCACATTTCACACTTTATCTTTTACTTTAATACTCAGGAATGTCAAATGCTTCACTGCACACATATGTATATACTTGCGCACATCACGTGCTCTCCATCTGTTCTTAGAGTCTTACATTGACATTACATTAGAGCCGCGTTGTTTGACATAAAAAACTTTTACTGCTAAGTTTCTTGACGATATTTCACAAAATAAAAACTTCTTCATATAAAAACTTTATCTTGATTGGTAATTTTATATGGCAGCTATAACTAATAGTGGTTCGATATTGGCAATTCGAAATACAAGGTGCAAAATTTCAGATAAGTATTTCATATACCACCATGAGTCACTTATCTCATAAGATTGGGCATATAACAGAAACATTATTTATCACCTCAAACCAATTCATAAATAATCCCTACCCATCCTGCTTTTACCTTATAACTGCAGGAAGCTTAATTTCTACAATGTGGCCACATTGGACACAACGGAACCGTTTATCTTAACTGACAGAAACTTCGTTTTATTATACGTATATACTCAAATCAAGTGGGAATGCTCATTCATTGTGGTGTTTGGAAGCATCAATTTATATTAGAGCACTTATTGAGTTTATAGTCAAAATGTTTACTGTAAATTCGAAATGAAAGTTACACGCACACATTCATACATATACCCATAAGCACATAACGGTTACATACATATGGTGCTTGAGCTGTATTAACAACAGTCGTTGCATTTTTCTGAATATTTAAATAAAGTTTCCAAAAGCCATTAGGGAACACACGATGCTGCTGCTAGTGAATATAATGCTTCGGACAGTTTTATTGTACGTGTTCCCCGCCTGTACTTTTTCGTAGAAATAATTAAATTTGTCTATTTATACATTATTTTGCTTTTCTTTGGGCTCAGAACTTAAGAAGAACAGAACTTAATGTTGTAATTTGTTTAATTATAGGTTAAGTTTGGAAACAGAAGAATTAATGCATTGAAAGTAATGGGCTTGGTTGCGTTGAATCCTAATTTGCAAACTTAAAATTCAGTGTGCGAGAGCAAACATATCAACTTGGAACGTAACGTACACACTAACGTACTAATGGCAATTCATTAGCCACCGAAAAATTTCGCAGTTTTTTCGACTGCTATATGTTATCTGCTCTTAGCAATGAATTTCTTCCAAAAAATAGATTTCATGTTTTCATTTCCACATTCATTTAATTTTCTCAGCTATTTTAGCTAATGATAATGGTGATGGTGCTGGCAGCTTACAGCCAACACACACAGAGAAAAATCTTATTAAGCAGACCACAATGCAGACCGCCTCTGTGGTTTTGAGCGAAAATGAAGCTAACAAGTAAGGAAGGCCTAAGTTCGGGTGTCACCGAACATTTTATACTCTCGCATGATAAAGTGATAATCGAGATTTCATTATCCGTCATTTACATATTTTTTTTGTTTTGCTGTAAAATTAATTAGATTAGTAGTTCCTGAGATATGGTTTTTGGTCCATAAGTGGGCGACCTTCCTTCTGCCATTTCTTCCGTAAAATTTAGTGGTTCTGACGTTTTTTGTTAGTCGGTTAACGAACTTTTAGTGATTTTCAACATAACCTTTGTATGGGAGGTGGGCGTGGTTATTATCCGATTTCTTCCATTTTTGAACTGTATATGAAAATGCCTGAAGGAAACGACTTCATAGAGTTTGGTTGATATAGCTATAGTAGTTTCCGAGATATGTACAAAAAACTTAGTAGAGGGGGGGGCCACGCCCACTTTTCCAAAAAAATCACGTCCAAATATGCCCCTCTCTAATGCGATCCTTTGTGCCAAAATTTCATTTTAATATCTTTATTTATGGCTTAGTTATGACACTTTATAGGTTTTCGGTTTTCTCCATTTTGTGGGCGTGGCACTTTGCCGATTTTGCCCATCTTCGAACCTAACCTTCTTATGGAGAAAATAAATACGGTGTACCAAGTTTCGTCATGATATCTCAATTTTTACTCAAGTTACAGCTTGCACGGACGGACGGACGGATAGACAGACATCCGGATTTCGACTCTACTCGTCACCCTGATCACTTTGGTATGTATAACCCTATATCTGACTCTTTTAGTTTTAGGACTTACAAACAACCGTTATGTGAACAAAACTACAATACTCTCATTAGCAACTTTGTTGCGAGAGTATAAAAATGTGGCCAACTGCGGTGAAATTAATTGCGAACCACTCACACATTGCAAGTACATGCATATCTACGTATTTATTTACCAAATAAGAGCTTAGAATGTGTGGCGACGAGAGCAACAATTAAAGTGAAAAGTTGAGAGTGGCAAGTGCATTTGACATATTTTATGTGATAACATATGGAGTTGTTGTATATTTTCATTTAAAAATTGTCATTTTAACAACTGTCAACGTTGAGTTGCCATTATCCTCAGAGCTAATGCTTGTTAGTGGCTGAAAACAATTACTTTTTTCAGATTTAATGAAAAATTTTATAGTTATGAATTAGATAGTATAACTCAAAACTATCAACCAGTTGTCAAAGACACGATTGAGTATTTTTAATACCCAACTATTAATGCCTTATTTAATTATGCTCTGAATTTGATTTCAAGCAGTCTGCTGGAATTATAAAGGTTAATATCCTGGAAATCGGGAAAAATTATCTTCTTTAATATTGAATGCTCTATGAATTATATAATTCTGCGTTGAAAATTTACTTACAATTTAGTTCGAAATTCCAAGCTTCATTGGATTTAGCACTTACAATTTGTCAAATTTTTAATATCAAAATCCCAGACAAAGTCTTCAATGATAAACTTGCACTGAATTTCGTTCTCATCCTAATATTTTACACAAATTTTTATTAACTCGCCGTATTTGCACACCTTTTCACGAAAGAAAATGGCGTATGAGTAACAGCAGTTGATTCTGCATTATGTACCACCACTTAAGTAATGTTAACGTAATTAATTATTTATCTGCTGGGCAATGGCTTGCCTACAGTAAAATTAAAATTTCCCAGTGCGTTATAGATACGCACACAAATATGCTTTGCAGAGGGCTCATTGCAGCTCCCTCTGCGGATTTTATTTATTTTATTCTTCTCTGCAATATTATTTAACACAAATAACAGTAGACCCCGAAAGGTATATGTAATCGCTCAGCGGCTCTTAAAGGTCATTGAAACCAATTTTTGTTAAGTATAACCATTTAAGCACAGTTAACAATAAATAATTTATTATTTTACAAATATGTATTTAAATGGTCATCGTGACCATCTGGGCCCATTGAGCAATGTTCGCCTCTTCGTCTGTCTGCAAATGTAAACCCGAACTAACCCGAACTGTCAGTTCTTGAGATAGTAAGCACGTTGTCTTTTATATTTTCGTATTTGGCAACACTAGTGTTGCCATTTGGAAACTCACAATTTTATTGTAAAGTTTGATTTTTTTGATGGTGTGAGTACTCTCAACGTTTTGACGTACAGGCGCTATTTGTTTTTTTTACAGTAACTTAAATAATGAAACTAAATAGCTAACATTTTCACGCGATAATTTTTTACAACATTCGTCGTGAACTAGCTCATCAACATTGCATATATACATAGATGAACTTAATTAAATTTTTGATGATGAAGCCCTATTAAGGGCCAAAATTTATCGAAGGTATGTTGAATTCAATCGAGGTCGTGGATCACTTCAAGACGAATTATCATCAATAGTTTTCATGCTGCGTGCAAACTGATGTGACGTATCGCGGGATTGAGACAATTATGGATTAATAGCATACATTCAATATCGCATGAACATTTCATTGTAAAAAACTCTGACGTTAGTAATGAACTCGACTTTATATTTGTTTCAATATTGGCCGAATTTACCAAAAAAAAAGCTCAATCTCAATTTTTCAGAAAAACTAAACATATTTCACCCTTTACACTAGAACAACGCAGAATAGTAAATTCTGAGTGGTATAAGATCGTTTGTTTACCAGTTGTCTTTCAGAAAATCAGGAAAACCAACCGCCGAGTACGGATCAATCCTCTCCACAACAATAAGGGCTCCCTCGCATTGATTTAAACATCTACAGAATATTGTGAAAAACTTCTTCTTCTTAATTGGCGTAGACACCGCTTACGCGATTATAGCCGAGTTAACAACAGCGCGCCAGTCGTTTCTCCTTTTCGCTACGTGGCGATATTTCCAAGCGAAGTCAGGTCCTTCTCTACTTGGTCCTTCCAACGGAGTGGAGGTCTTCCTTTCCTCTGCTTCCCCCGGCGGGTACTGCGTCGAATACTTTCAGAGCTGGAGTGTTTTCATCCATCCGGACAACATGACCTAGCCAGCGTAGCCGCTGTCTTTTAATTCGCTGAACTATGTCAATGTCGTCGTATATCTCCCACAGCTCATCGTTCCATCGAATGCGATATTCGCCGTGGCCAATGCGCAAAGGACCATAAATCTTTCGCAGAATTTTTCTCGAAAACTCGTAACGTCGACTCATCGGTTGCTGTCATCGCCCAAGCCTCTGCACCATATAGCAGGACGGGAATTATGAGCGGTGTATTGTGAAAAACAGTGAAGCGATTTTGTCATCGGACCGATCAAAATTCAGCCCATTTATAGAACCTTATTTATTTGTGGAAGTGTAACGGAAGTAAGTAGATATAGATTCATTATAATAACACGTTCCACGACCTAAAACACACTCGGCTCAAGTAAAAATACAATATATAACCTCTTTTTTCTTAAAAATGTTATTGTACATATCACAGTTGTGGTTTTTGTCTACATTTCTTTAATCAATGCGAAGACACACACATTGCCAAATAAAGCTCGCAAGTAAACAAATAAAAAGCACAAAGAATGCTGCAGCAATTCATCAGTACCTACCAAAAACGCAAAAAATCTGCAATCACGTAATCAATCTGAATATTTCCCCACCGCACACAAACATTGACAATATGTCAACGATTTTTTTTGCTCAGCAAAGAACAATGTAAACAGATTCGCTCAGGCTGTGCCAGTTTCCTCCTCTGCTATGCACTATACACGCATTGTTTTTGTTTACTTGCGGGAATGTTGTGGTTTATCTGCACCAAGCATACTATGTGACAGCTTCTGCCTCGTTCAAAAGCCGGTTGAATTCCTGTTATAAAGGCCAAAGTGTTGTTTAAAGCCCTAAGAATACAGAATTGAAGGGTGAACTATTTAAAACACAAGCTTTGAGTAATATGGCGACACTGATGTCTCACATTGCTCCAGTTAAATTTAGCATTTAGTTAATGTGAAATATTTTTTCAATTTGAAAAAAATTAGTCAAACCAAACATTTGGCGTAAGTAGTAAAGTCACGACCATTTTAGTACCTTTTAAAGCTTTCCAAAGTAATTTTCGACATTCTCACAAATGCTTCTATTAATATGCCACTATACTTCAAACCAAAAGAGGCTTTGCAAATATTTTCAATTCACTTCACTTAAAAAGAGGTCTACAAGTTAAATACAAGTGAACTTGATTGCCGGTATTATACAAAATGTAAATGCTACACGAATAAGTAATTGTATTGTCGACTCGAAGAAGCACAAACACATATATATGTATATGTACAAATATTTACATAAAATTGTTAGTGTATTGTGCGCTGCGCGTAATACAATTCGAACATGATATCCTGATTATTGCTAAGCTGCTAGCGTGCAAACAAATATATCCACGGCAGGTGTTTATGTGTATAACAGATTGTACCCAGCCGCGTAAAAGAGGTCGTGTGGCGTGACACACAGGTCACGTAATTGCAACAGTCACCTGCAAGTGCAATTCCGCGCTAAACCAATTGGAAGTTTACTTGCACTCGCCCAGTGAGGCAATCAAATAGACTCAGCTGCTCTTAACTCGAGTAAGCGACTGATTTGCTTCGACCATGTTAAAACTAATTGTGCAAAAATACACCAAAGCACAATTAAAGGGATCGTGTTACTGTTGCAGCTAATTTCATTGTAGTCATATTTATTACATCAATTATACTCGTCCAATTATTTACTAGTTACTCTTTTATGGCATTCGATGCTATTTTGCATGTTTTAAGTATTTTAGTGTCCATAATAGATGTGACAAAGGTTTTATTGTATGGACTTGTTCACCAAGAAGCGACTGTGAATACATTGCCGTAGCTTTGAAGCGGTTTATGAACAACAAAGCCTCAATATTGGTTGGATAAGCGGCTGAGCAGTTTAAAGTCGACGGTGAGGAGCTGAAGAGGCGCATGTTCTAACTGCTAAGAATAATTTGGTCGGAAGGATACATGCTCAATCATTGGAATATGATTATACTCTGACTTATTCACAAGAAGTGAGTCTGCTCTAATTATAACGGAATCAGTCTTCTTAACTTTCTTTCTTTCGAGAGTATTGTGTTGCAGTCTTAAACCCTTTGTAAATAAACTGATTGGAGCTTAACAGTGTGGCTTTTGAACTGGAGATCCACCAATCACTATATGAATTTTACAAAAAGACAAATCTCGGAAAAAATCCTTGACTAACAGAGCGACATATAGTACATCAAATTTTTGGAAAGAACTGCATATTCCACACGTTGTCTAAATTGGTATCCCTGTGAAACAGGTTATGCAAAATGACGTTAAGCACAAATATCAGCTCCGTCGAAATCGGGACGAAACTCTACGAACCATTTGATACTAGACAAGGTTTTGGTCATCTTGAGAACTATGTTCCATCATTAATCTAAGCTTGTAGACCAAACGCCGAATAACTCTTGCGAACACGTGCTACTTTGTGATCGGTAGGCAATTTAGAAGCAGATATCTCTTATAATGAAGAAAAATTAAGCTGAACAAATCTCTTCTAACTCCAATTTTATTACACGGGAAACATGGACGATGATGAACCGAGACGACTACCTTATATATACCTACAACTCATCACCGTCCAATTACCGCAGACCTCTCTCGCACTATAAGCAATGAGTAACGATTTGAGTGCAATTAACGAGAAATAAGTGCATGATGCCTGGTATTGACAACAAAGCAACAGACTTGCACTCAAACATGGCTCTGACTTTAAACAACAAAAGCAAGAACACTAGAAGCTTAAATAGAACTCACACACGCTTCAGTTTCACGCATCATCCATAAAAGCTGTTGCCACTCCAGAGCTAGCGCACGCTGAATTTGACGCCATCGGTGACACATTGGCGTTGGCAATCACATAATGATGCAAATAGTGCTTATGTGTGCATTAAGTACATAGCGGGATTGTACTCAAAGAATGCACGAGACTCGCTTGGACGCTTATATACTAGAATTTAGAGCCTTCAAAGTGATTATGTTGTAATTGTTAAACTGGCGAAGATTCAATCAGAGTCAGTTAATAATTTAAGCATAAACTAATTCAAACATACTCTCACTTATACACTTATACGAAGTCTGATGTTGTTTTGTAAAATTTGGTAAAAATTATTAGTAAATCAATAAATGGCTGAATTTAAATGTGTACTAGTGCAAATGTTTCGAAAAATAGCACTTAAAGTAATTCCTCAATTGACTTATACCCCGCAGGTGTTTTTGTGCTGCTGTGTGTGTTGAAAGGGAAACAACTGAAAAATTCCCATTAAAATGTAGTACGGAAATGGTATGGAATTACACATAATTATAAAGTGAAAATGGAAAACTGATATGTGTGTGTGGATATGTTATTCTAGGATAACATACACGTTGTCCTGTACTGTTTCAGCTTTGAAACGAAAAATTGCATTATTTCTCAATGTGAGTAAGCCAACAAGAGTCATTATGCACGCATTTACTTCCGTTAAACACAAATCCCAGGCAGCTCCAGCTGGTTGCAGGACCATTGCAGCTGGAAAAAATGAAAAATGCAATTCCAAAACAATTCAACCTGGAAAACTTACCACACCTAAATACAGAATTACAGCTGGTTGCATCACACACACTGACAACTAAACCCACAAAATGAATATAGTAAGACGATGCAATGATGTGTTGCCAAAAAAAAATTACAAAACATCGCAAAATTACATACTACAATTGGGCTACCCTAATAAAGCTATTGGCAAATGCAATCCGTGTAATTGTTATCTAAGTTTATTTTCCATCGCCTCAGGAGTGCTGTAGGAGTTGCGGTATCCATTTAAATCCAAATTATTTCTTGTTTCATAATACACATTTCTATACTTACCTAAGCACCTTTACTCTTTAACTAAAACACTTTTGTCTTCTCATATATATTTGTGCTTTATTGAGCTTTATTCAAGGAACTATAAAATATATCTAATTATACATTTACATAACCTCCTCGGTCCTCCATTTCTGAAAAGTCTAAACTCGAAAAGTCTCTATAAATTGAAATAGGAATAGCATTTTTATTGTGGATTAATATATACATCTAAATTTGCTCTTGAAATTTATTTCTTGTTTTTATCATGACCTCCTTTTCACAATTTGCTCCATTAGTTAAACTCTCAACTCTATTTGGCAGCAGTGCTGAAAAAACTTTTAAAAAGATAACAAAATGAAATTCGGCTAACACCATTTACAGGTGTATTTTTCTATAGCATAAACTGTTATAAAAAGATCGGTATCTTAATTTTTAAAGGTCTGTTTGTATGGCAGCTATATGTATGCTTAACGGTCCGATCTAAACAATTTCTTCGAAAATTACAACTTTATTTTGGTTAATAATCTGCGTCATATTTTATGAATAATTAATAGAGTCACCGACGTCTAGTTCTGTGTGTTACAATAATCGTGGATGGTTATTTGCGGGGTATCCGAAAAAATGTGTAATTTGTTTTCAAAAGATAATATTAAAAATATTTTGATAAATATTAAATAAAAAATAAAATAGGCTACTATTTTATCCATTTTCAGTATTGTTCCAGCTTCACATCATGAACTGTTGAAATGTATCTGTCTCATTATATTCACGTCGAACACAGCACTTAGTTCTTATGACTTTTACTGGCGATGCATTTCGTACATATATATTTTCCGCAGGTAAAATGAAAATCTTAAGCTAGCACGAACAATTAGTACACTTCAATTCCTAAAACCAAATCCTCCCTTTTAACACTTTTGTCTTTGTTTATCTGAATACTTTATATAATTTCAATTCTACTATTTAATTTGTCATAATCCGATGTGCTCAACAAAGTTAGCAGATAAAAAATACATCAGATGTGCTGAGCACTCGAACAAGTGATTTATGCATTGTGTATTGCTCATAATACATGGTGAACTATGTGCGCCAGTCGTTTCTTCTTTTCGAAATTTGGTACTAAATCAAGGTACCAAACGAAGCCAGATTCTTTTCCACTTGATCTCTCCGATGGAGTGAAGGTTTTCCTCTAACCCTGGTTAACCCGGCGTCGAATACTTTCAGAGCTGGAGTGTTTTCGTCCATTCTGGCATTTAACTTATTGTTGTTGAAGGCAGGAAATGAGTGGAGGTCATAGCTGTCAAGGCCAATCACCTCCAACGCGTTTTCTCTGATGACTGAGCAACCCCTTTTCTTATTTGCTTTTTTTAGCTTGCATCGGCCTTAGGCTAGCATGCCAAAATGACCCGTAATATATGCAAAAAACTTGCAAAGTTGTGAGTAAGCTACGTTGGACTGCTACTTCAAAAAACTCTAATAATATTGTAAACAAAGATTTAATAATTTCTAATTGGAAATGCTGAAGTTACTTACTAAGAAAAGATTGTTTAATTTCTTGTTTTAAGGATCCGCCAGTATAAGTTTAGAATGGTGGAGAATTAGGATATTCCTCCGAATGTGTTCAGTAATAGTAAATGCGGGACCATAACTTTCATTACTGATCACACTATTTGAATGTTCATACTTGTATAATCCCTGCTTGTCGGAGAACGAAAAACATTTTATAGAATACTACTTAAATAATCTTCTTGAGTCTTTTATACATAATCATTTTACTTTTAGAGATGATAAATCTCATTTATAAGTGATAAGATAGAAATACATAAATTACTTTTAAAATCCTTATTTCAATGGTATTTATATAAAAGTTAAGTCAAACAGGATTTGCGCTACAAAATCATAAATGATTTATTTTTATTTTAATTGTAGAAAGATTTCCACACTTCTCTCATGTGTAGCATTCAATATTATGTGACTTTCTCAGTTTGCGTGCAGCACATACACACACGCCCATAAACTCATGTTCCTTATCAGCAAACTACCGGACTGGAATAAAACTGAAGAAACTATTTCGTAAACAAACTCTGCGTTAAAAAAATAAAATTTTAGAAGCCTGAAAAAACCGAGCGTAGCAGAATTCGTTGGCGCTACGGTCAAGGCTACATTAAGTATTCAAATGCATTCACTTCGGTGTGAATTTTATATGGGTGTAGGAATATACCATTTGCCATTACTATTCATGTACGCAAGCGCTTGTTGCTAAATTTGTCCAAGGTTGTATGCAACAGCATGCGTGACAGATTTATTGTCGCTGCCATAACCAACACTTTGACGCCAAACGCCATGGACGCACAGCTCAAACGCAACACTTTCTCCACTTTAGTGCGGGTAGCTCCAACACTGGTTCATGCTGTGACCTCTGAAAGTAAATTAATAAATATTAAATTGTGGGCGTCACTGACGCGCTGATTGTGGGCAGCGAAGCTTGCGTGTAGCTTTTGGAGCCACTAAAATGGACACTTATATTACTTTTATCTCTCTTAGGAGTAATGCGAAATAGATATTTTATTTTATATATACAAAAAAGAAATATAAGCAGTAATCTAACAATGGCGAAAAAAGACAATAAAAGGAAGTTCAGAAAAAAGATCCTAAAATTTTCTGTGAAGAATTATGTTGAAGATAAAAAAATAAACTCAGTAAACTACACAAAACAAAATTATTAATTAACTAACTTTATTGAAATAACTTTCACCTTAGTGTACCCATAAAAACACTGCGCTCTTAAAATAATATAAACAATCAATCAAAAATCCTAGATAAAATGCTGGTGTCAATAGAAGCTTTATGCATTAGATGAAAAAATATGAAAAATATCACTTTACTATGAACAAGTCTTTCTTCAGCCATATTTATATACCTGTTTTTCCAATTGGGATGATACGAAGTATTTTTTCGGCCATTTCTAACATGTCGTGATCTGTAACATTTTTTCAGTTAAGTTTACAATTTCATCATGAATAGATATACACAAGAACAATATTTACAAATTATTTAATTTTATTATCAAAATAATCGTTCTCCAATTGCAACTTTTTGTGCGCATTTGCCATTTTGTGGTCGTAGTAATTGTCCATCTATGCTCGCTTTTCGGTCAATTGCTGAAAATTCCTTTACATAATGTGTAAATGCCAATAGAGCAAAGAACCGCTCAAAATAATGAAAATATTGCTGTCGTTCAGGCAAGAGACAATCATCTTCTCCGATCAGGCTCACTTTCATCTGAGTGGTGCGGTAAATAAACAAAACTGATGATTCTGGGGCAATGAAAATCACAAATAATTCAGGAACAACCATCACATTCGCCTAAATTGAAGGTGTAGCGTGGTCATCATTTTCTGTGAATGGTTCATTCAACCTTAACAGGAGAGAAAATGTTTGAAAAAGGAAGGAAAGCAATTTTACGAATAGTGGCAAATGCATGAAAAGCGATGTACCACAAATTCAACAAAACTTGCAAATGTATTGTACTTACAATATAAGTTTCTTCGAATTTCTATATTGGGTATGAGGGAATACTCTTCAATAAGGAAAACTAAAATGGATAACGAAATATGGGAAAATAACATTAATAAGATGTCTGCAAAAATTGTCTTCCCAATCATTTCCACATTTACACTCACATATGTTTATATGGCATTAAAATAATACATACAAAGTCTCCAATACTCTTTTGCCCCCACAATTCCCTTGTTCTCTTAGCAGGAGACCAGTTCGCCTCAGATAAATAATCGGCAGACTTTCTGCGAGAATTTTATAAACTTTGAATTAGTAGGAAATTTGGACCGCAGAACTAATGAATGTTTAATAGAATTGTTTATACAGTGGTATATGCTATGGTATAGCGCAAAAATCTTTCCATTTTACACTGTCTTCGGTCATTGTCTTTCCAGCACTTTAGTTATTTCTTTATATCATTGCTGTATATACTCGGCTTTAATATTGTATGAAGTTAGTAATTTCTTGCTATCACTAGGAGGAGACAGTTTATATAATTTATAAATTTATATAAATTACGTTTATTGATCAGAGCGCTTAATTGAAGTAGGAAGCCAGTGAAACAGTAAATGCGAGGGGTCAACACAATCGTTTGAGTTGAAAGCCCGTCTGCTGCATTTGTATGCTCACTCACTGACGACTCCACAATTTCTATACATAATGCTGTCGCTTTTTAAACG
>NC_065919.1:70870029-70887706 GCF_024586455.1 Bactrocera neohumeralis
TTGAGACTTAATTTAAAAAGCAGGCAAAAATTGTTCGTTCCATCAACGACATCATTAACTAAAGAGAAGAACTTTGACAGTCGGCTTTTACAAGCTTCTATTGAGGCACATTTCTCACCAGCAACATCTTCGCCATAGACATTAGAGCGCAGTAGTCATTTAGAGCAAGACTCGGACTATAAGGTGCATATTTATGGAGCTCGTAGCCTAGCTCGTGGAGCTTGTGGCGTGGAATTAGCAATGTGTGTATCCTGGCGTTGTTCAGGTGGAACACAAGTCATTTCCTATTAGCTAAAGTTAAACGCTTCTGGTCGATGCCTCCTTCAGACGCACATAGAAGCATTTTCCTTCAAAAGCCGGACAAAAGTGAGGTTTACAAACTTCAGCAATGCTACTCAAAATTGATGTTTGAGTACCTAAGTAACCATATTACAATAAACCGATTTAAATGAATGACCTTCAGTCCGCTACATTGCCACATAATAGTCGGAACCAGACTTCGTTCAGTACGACGTCCTTATTCGCGATACGCTTTTATGTTCTCGAAATTGCAAGTGGTTTTTTGTGTTGCGTGAAGTAAATTCTGGAAAATAGTTTTTATGGATTCTGGACAAGATGGTATGTTTTTAATTTTAATCAAATAAAGATAAATTTAGTTAATGTATTATTTTGTTGGGCGAGGTTGATCTATAGATTTATTTTTTTTACTAAACATTTCGACAAAATTCGGAATGTAACATTTTTCATATTCCTATGTCACTCTGTGAAGATGAACAAAATCGGACTACAACCACGTCTACTACCCACACAATTTAAAATTCCATTTAATTCTTTCAATTTCCAATACACAAATAAAGAATTAATAAATACAACGGAATAAAATGTTGCGGTCATAATTCGCTTAAAGTATGCCATCTTTTGACCAAAAATTGTCCAAATCCAACCGAAATTATTCCCGCCTCTAGGTACCGAATATCTGGACCCGATACCAGTAGTTGACTTTTGATGGAAAATATCGTTTAATGTGTGATTTATGAAATTGAAATTTGAAAAATCCTTTTCTGGCGATAGAATTTTATTGTATTAAAAATGGGTTGAATTGGGTCAATACTTTCCTGAGCCCCCCATATACCTAACATAAAGATTTTAGAACTTCTAAGTCACTTTATCCTGGATATAACCGCCAATATTTGAGTCATCGCAATGAAAATTGCAGAACATGGTTTATTCACAACAGTGTATCTCTGCGCCTAAATTAGATACAATTGGTCGAAAACTTCAACCCCCCCCCAAATAATTATAACCAAGATTTTCGGATATCCACTTGACCTTGCTTCATATGATTGGTAATGATACCTAAATGAAACCAAGGGAACATTTTTTGAATATGTGACATAATAGTAGTATGTGGAATAAGCAAAAATAGATAAAATCTGGTCGATACTCCCCCTACTCAAATATATTCAATATAAAATGTTCGGTTGCACCCAAACTTAATCCTTCCTTACTTTTTTAATTTATTATATTGCATTATTATATTCAATCATTCATTTTCATTCATAAATTCACTTTAAATAATTTGTCCTGTTTTTGAGACCAAATCCTCCTATGTGAAGCCAAACACTTCGCAGCCAGGCCTTACAACTCTCAAAAGAACTACTGAAGTGATGTAAAGCTTATATCCGTTCAAACGGGGGAATGCAGTTAGCGCAACGCCGCGAATACACTTACCCTCGTAGCACTTCGACAATATCTTCCCGTTACTCATAAACCATATAAGTAGGCATAGCGCAGAATCACTTCCGTTATTTCTACTACTACTATTTTTTCATGGAATTCATATCAGAAATCAAAGCACTTGGGTAATTTTGAATTGCTCGCGTGAAAAATGAGAATCGATATTTAATTCCCTGCCATGATGTGAGCTCTTCCGATATCTACTAATGATAAAATGCCAGAGGTTGCCGTATTAGGCAACAAAATACGCATATCACGACGTTCCATACTGTTCACTTCTAAACCTTTCGCAATATGCTGAGGCTAGCTCTAACGGGCAAAAGAAATTTCTTAAATCTATGGAGAGACCACGTTCCGATGCTTTAACTGGCAAACTTTTCATTATGGAATATAAAAGTGACGTCCAGCACCGCAATTCTGTTGAAAGCTTCGATCCAACTACAAATATTGAGACTTCATACGCGAATATGAATAAAGCTCGCGATCTGCTTAGTGTAAGTGCATTCAATAAAATTGCACACACATATCAATATTATTGTGTAAATTTTAGGTTACCATTCACCACGAACGTTCATTTGTTTTGGGCAGAGAGGACGATGATTATATTACGAACCACGAATAGATAGAGATCCTCTCAGTAATACCTTTTACAATTTGTATTTTCGTTGCAGATTTGTATTTTAAAGCAGGGTGAAGGGTGTGTCGACTGCATTTAATGCATTTAATAGAAATGTTAAATGATCTTGATGAAATATTAGACTTATCATATAGGCTGGATATTCTCAGATCAGAACCATTTAACACTGTTCTGTTAACACATTTCAGACCTTATCAACACCGAGACATGAATGCTGTATTTGCGAGAGCGCAAAGTTGTGTCTTCTCTGCGTTATCGATGCACTTATTAGCTCGGATGTAGAAAAATGTTTAGCTGCAGTCTTGCACGAGTAGCAAAGTGAACCAGTTCTGTTTTTTGAATTTATGCTGTGACGATTGTGGATCGTGCAAATTTACACCATATGCACCTACTACTGATATCCGGAAGGTATTTACAAAAATTAATATAGATGTTGATAAGCATAAGTGTTAGTAATTTCGATTATTGATTCTACACTTTATTGTAATAACGGGAATTACACCAACAGTTATTCAGAACATTTATGAAAGCAAGTAGAACAAAGATATTCTATGAAAAAAGGGAAGTTTAAGCGCAGGTTTAAATCAACATTTTATACTCTCGCAATTTATATTAAACAAGTAAGGGAAGCGCTATGTTTGGGAGTAAGAAAGTGTTGTGTAGGAATTCAACATTCATAATTCGATGAAACCGTGAAAAGATTCCAATCACGTTTGGCATCATATTATTGCTATATTATAGGTCAAAGACTCACTTAGTTTCAGTACTATAATTTGCTTCGTGTCTGGGATATTTCTATTAAAACTTACCTCAAATGAAATATACATAGATATGTGATATAAGCTCAACAAAAGAGTTCACATTTAATATATCGTATACTCGTATTGTGTCAGCTGGAGAGTCGGAAATCACATTATCAGGAAAAAGTTTTCAACGAATTGCAATAATGTTTGGCATTACTTAAGTATGTTCGAGAACACGTCACATATTTTCGGTCGTAAGCTTTAACATACTTAATATTCTAATCAGTGATAAGATAAGATTGATAGGAATACTTATATAACGTTATCAGAAAGAGAATGTCACTGTAACTCACATATTCACGGAAATATATATATACAAACTGAAATGGTAGTTTGAAAATGGGACCGAATTTTATCTATTTTTAATACAAGGGCGCATTATTATAAGGAAGGCTGTTGCCTGAAATTCAATACTATATCTCACAGATTGGCCGAAATTTCCGGTAAAATGGTAAATGTTAAAAAGTGAGCCGTAGGAACTGAGCTCAATATATTGGGTTTTTGAGATTTTCCAAACTAGTGGTCTGATTTCGATTTATAAAAATTTGTTTCTGATTTGTAAAAAATATATTTCATCAACTCAAGGCTCACTTATTTCAAACATCTGTCTACATGCGGCCACCCTAAATAACTTGAAAGCAAAAATCGACTTCAATTTACTTGTTTAAAACATTTTATTTAATATTGTATTTTTTTATCACAAAAAGTCTTTAACTAATAATGGCAACGAGTTATACGCAAAGACCTAGTCTTCAAAGTAATTCTAGTGAGCAGAATCGCTTCATGGACAAATTAATGTGGAAAATATTTAGCTTCTACGACGAACAGTCTCTAATCGATGTGACATTTAAAGTTTCGAACCCAACGGCTCTGTAAGTATCACTTTGTCCTCAGCTTACATAAATGATTTAGATTAATGTTTTTAATTTTTGGATTGCACAGTATTCCTGCGCATCGCTTGATACTCGCAGCAGCGAGTCCATACTTCGAGAACCTTTTCAATGGCGATCAAGGCAACTATCCTATCATCGAGATAACTGATATCGATAGCGATATTTTTGAGCGACTAATAACCTTTTGTTACACTGGTCAGACGCTCTTTACCGTTTCCAATGTCAGTGCCATGCTGAAGGCAGCAATAGTTTTGAAATTGGACGATGTCATAACCTCTTGCGTGGACTACCTCATAGCACACATTAATAAATTCACTTTGCAGGCTGCTTATGCGCTGGAGCGTGAATCGCGATGTGAACATCTTATGCAGAAAATCATCGAATATGAAACACAGAATTTCGTGGAGGTGAGTATAAATATACAGGTAATGTCTCAAAATAGCGGTACTTGTATAATGAAAATTTTCTTTCCGATAATACTAGATAAGCAAAAGCGATGAGTTTCTGAATTTTGATTTTGAAAAATTGCAACGTATTCTGGAATCTGACAATTTGAATATAACTCGTGAGGAAGATGCTTTCGATGCCATAAACCGTTGGTTCAATTACAACGTTCCTGCGCGCCAAGAACAACTGCCACTTTTAATAGCTTGTCTCCGGCTTACCCAATTCGATGCGGAATTTCTGTTGACACACATACAACCTCTACCTGGTTGTGAACTGCTGGCCTTCAAGGCGATATCGTGGATCAGAGAGCCTGCAGCACGGACAAAGATAAATATGCGATTTACAAGACCACGTGGGATTAGTGCTGCAAATTGTGGTGAGAAAACATTGCTGGCGGTTTGCGGGAATGCGGTAAGCGCACACTGTGGCTCACATTCAAAAATGATAATCATAAATTAATGTACGTACAATATTTTTGAAATAGATTTATCCCAAGCTGCTACAATATAGCAAAGCTGAGGATAAGTGGCAGGAATATGCGAGTATAAGGTGCGACTACAAATGTTATAGAACTATCTTAAAGGATGATAATTTATTATTTGTTGGCGGCATTAAAAAACGTGCCATATTAAACATCGTCCGCAGCTGGAATATTCGAAATAAGACATGGCGAAATTTGGCCGCCATGAACCAAAAAAGATTCAGACACTGCGTTGTCGAATTGGATGGAAAAATCTACGCGATTGGTGGTCTTGATATTGGAAAGACTCTATCGTCAGTGGAAAGGTAAATACGTATAAATCTGTAACGAATTACCTAACGATGATTTTGTGAGCTTCAGCAATTAAAGGTTAACTTTAAGATTATTAGTGAAAGCACTTTAGAATAGATGTGTTATTTTAGTATGGATGTTGGACAAAATACGGTGCCCTACATTTAAGAAGAAAGGAATTCAATGAAATGTTATGGTTTGGTTGACTGTGACTTTAGAAAAGTCGAACTCTCTGACATGTTCATTGTCAACGATTTCTTTAGAATAATTCTAAGTTTTAATTAATAGACTATGCAGGGTCACAAAATGTCACTTTTGAGGCTGCAATTTATAGATATCTATTCCTTTTTCATAGCTTTCCTTTATTTTCAGATATATGACTTCTGATGGTTGGCAGTTCGTAAACGGCTTGATTGTTGGACGATATGACCCATGTGCAGTGACTTTGAATGGCAAAATCTACATAATGAGCGGAATAAATGGCGACAATGACTATATAAAATCCGTCGAATGCTACAACCCAGTTTCGAATGCCTGGACTTCTTGCGCGGACATGATAGAACGTCACACTTTTTCTGTTGTAAGTTAGATTACAAAATAATTACTTATAATAGTAGAACGTTCATCGAGTCATGATTTGTTAGATTGAGGAGAATCTAAGAACGGTATATAACGTCTTTATTTAAGTGTTTAAACATTGACATTCGACTCCTCTCATTCCTTTTACTACAGATGCATTTACGTAACTGGAATTCGTATTCTGCCTGAAGTTTTCCAATTTATTTGTGAAATACATACTTACGTTACAATAAGAGATGGCATTTGATTTCACCATTGCAAACCTTCCCTAGAGTTTTCAAACCGGCAAAAAAGCTCCGCTTCAATAAAAATTACGAAAATTGTCGAATTTAATTAGTTGCCCTCTTAGTTCTATTAAGATTAAATGGAACGTTTATTGCTAGTTTTTATATTACAGGCAGCTGCACATAAAGGTCACATTTATGTTTTAGGCAGTAACGGTGATAAAAAAACTGTTGAACGATACGATCCTCAGCGAAACACATGGTCTAAGGTATATTAAGTTAATTTTTGCCGATCGCTCGAGGTCAAACTAAATATTATTGACAAAATTTCGCAGATTTGTTCTTTGAGAGGTGGCATATCGTGCGTATCGCTAGACAATAAACTATGGGCTATTACTGGTGACTTCCTTTCTGGCATGACATGTGTATCAGTCTATGACGAGAAAAATGACCGTTGGGAACAAAAGTGCGCATTTTCCGAAACCAATATTCGTTCCTGTTTTGCTGTGCCTGAAGCCCTACTGACGTCGAATGAATAACAATATTAATAAATATATTTTTTGTAATAAATTCTCTTGTAATAAATACCAAAATATCTGATTTTCTCGCTTTGAAAAACGCGTCATATATTTTGTATGCTTAACAGGTTTTATTTAATATATTCTTGCATCCTGATGTCTACAGAATCAGGACAAAACATTCACTTACGTATACAGTGCCTTGTAATTGATTGGCGAGTCGGTGCGGAGCGCAGTCGTCTTAGTTTTGTAATTCATTCCGGTTTCAAATGAATATTTACAATATCTTAATTCGTCCTCGAATGGTTGAGTCCATGTCTTCATATATTCTGAGACAGTCGAAGTCTTGGCCCCTCGGTCCCACCCACTTTTTCTACTTCATATATACCATGGTTAAGCTTTTTCGCTACCCTATACGGTCCTAAAAACTTTCCCTTCAATTTCAACCCGCTATCAAACTGTGTTCTCTTTATTGCTACCAAATCGTTTATTTTGTAGTTTTTCTCTCTCTGACGACGTGAATTATATGACTTCCGGTTTTCTTTCTGAATTTTTAAAATATTTTCTTTCGCTAGTTTTCGTACTGTTTCGCGATTTTCATTTAAGTCATTTATAACCGTCTCTTCTAGTAGGTCTTTTAGCTCTGGCATGTTGGCCATTCGCATGTCAAGTCCTGTTAATAACTTGAAGGGAGACTGTTTCGTACTCCGAGGAGGTGTATTGTTTATAAACTGTTGCACCTTGTCTACATGTTTATACCAATTAGTTGGGGTTTCTGTACACAACTTTGACAACGTAGGTATAACGATTTTATGAATTCTCTCTACTTGTCCGTTTCCTCTTGGAACCCCCGTTGTTATTAGTAAATGTTGAATATTCTCCTTTTGACAATATTCTTTAAACAAATTTGATGTAAAAGCGGCCCCCTATCAGAAATAATACGTCTTGGGTTACCGAATACAGCTGCCTGCTTTGTGAGTCTATCTAACACTGCATCTACTCCTGTATTTTTAGTAGGGTACAACCACACAAATTTACTGAACGCATCTACCACCACCAATATATAATTGTACAACTTACTGGTCGTTTCTAGTGGCCCTACGTGATCAATGTGATATGTGCCTAATGGTATATCTTCTTTATCTATGCTGTTCAGGAATCCCTCTTTCTTTCCTGACTTAACTTCGTTAACAATGCACTCAATACAGCTTTGGACTATCTGACAAACTTTACCCTTTACTTGGGGAATATAATACGACTTTTCTAACAGATCCTGAGTTTTCTTTATAGAGAAATGCCCTTGCTTGTGCGCCAACTTAATGATTTCGTCTTCCATTTGCTTCGGTACTACAATTAGTTCCTTTGCAGGATTTTTAAAAAGAATTTCAAATTTTATATAAAAGTCTTCGTATTCGTCTTTTTCTAGAATTTTACGCACTGCGTTTGTCCATTCGTCATTCAGTTGAGCTTGCTTTCGCCGAAACTTTAAAGAGTCTTCTAGCATTAAACAGTACACTCTACTTAAAGCGTCAACGTGGACCATTCTGGATCCTGCTCTATGTTCGATTTCATAGTTAAAGTCCTGAAGAAACAATGCCCATCTCGCTATTTTTGGCGGTACGTCTTTCTTCTTAAGAGTCATCGTGAACGCGTTACAATCTGTCACAATTTTGAAGTGTATACCTAATAGGTATATTCTCCATTTCTTTAAGGCTTCTATGATTGCCAGTACCTCTAACTCATACGCCGGATAATTCTCTTCCACTGGCTTTGTTTTCCGGCTCATGTATTGTACCGGATGTAAAAACTGATCGTCCGAACTTTTTTGTAACAAAATTGCCCCATACCCCCATTTACTAGCATCTGTATGTACCTCAGTAGCTGCTTTTTGCGAAAATAACTGTAATATAGGCGCTTTTTGTAAATTAGCCTTTAGTTGTTGAAATGCTGCGACTTGCTCTTCGCCTAACTTGAAAACCGAATCCTTTCTTAGAAGGTCTGACAAAGATCTAGCTATCGTTGCGTAGTCCAGTACGAAACGTCGGAAATATGACGTCAACCCTAAAAACATTTGTAACATTTTTCTGTCGGACGGAAGCGGAAACTTTTGTACAACAGTCGTCTCATCTTCCGATATTTTTATGGTACCATTTCCCACTATGTACCCCATGTTCAACGCTTCGTTGAAGGAATTGGCATTTTTTCCATTTAATCTTTAACCCGTACGACTCGCTAACTTCTAAAACTTCTCGTAGTTTTTCAATACTCTCCACCTCGTCTATTGCGGGGATAATTAAGTCGTCCATATATGTAATTACGGTTCCCTTCTGGATTAGTGCCCGGAAAACGGCATTAACATAACGACAAAAGGCAGCAGGTGAGTTTGAAATACCGAATGGAACAACACAAAACTCATATTGACCATTGTGAGTAACGAAAGCGGTAAACTTCCTAGATTGTGAATCTACTGGCACATGGAAAAATCCATTCGACAAATCTAACGTTGTAAAAACTCGACCCTCTTGAAGGCTATCTAAGACATCGTCCATTACAACCATCGGAAAATTGTCCCTTACAATTTTTTTATTTAATTGTCTATAATCGCAACATAAGCGTCTGTTTTCATCTTCGTTAGGAACTACTACTACCGAAGAAGCATAATTGGAAGAGCTTGGTTGTATTATTCCCTCTTTCAACCAATCTTCGATTTGTTTATCGACAAAACTACGGTCATCGATTGGTAAACGTCTTGGTCGCTGATAGACAGGAATTTCATCTGTCAAAACAATTTCCATCTTAACGGGTGATAGACTTTTGCCAGATGATTTGTATCTATCAACTAAGCTTTTAACTTCTCTTGCTAATCCCTTACTCAAATGTCCCAAATTCAATGTAGTCTCATCCTTTCTTTCATTTAAACTCATCGCATCAAATTCCTTAATCCACTTATTTTCTGCTTCTATTGGTGCATTTCGTTCTTGGTTCATAACCTGTTTAGAATCCTGCCTCAATTTGTCACTACCTGATTTATAATCTCTTGAGTTATCTTTTTTCTTAAACATTACTTTATCTTCTGTTAAAACAATATCTACGTCTTTTAAGATAGCCTTTCCTATCATACTGGCAAATTTAATATCTTGTTCTCTGACAACATGAAATCTGACCTTTAACAATAACTCGTCTATATGTATAAAAGTATCAAAACTTCCGATTGTCTCAATCACATTTGAGCAAGCGCTATATAGTTTTCTTTTCTCATTGCTTAGAATTGGTTTAAGCCCACTTAGTATCAACGTATCGTAACGTATTAAATTAAGTGAACACCCTGAATCAATTAGAGCTTCGAACTTAAATTGACTGTTTTGAAATGTAATTCTTCATTAACGACTGGTTGGAAACTTGTATTTCCTAAAGTGTTTATGCTACTTGATTCGATTTTAACTTCTCTAGATCCCTTGACTTTGTTATTTTGGCACTCAAACGAACGATGCCCCATCTCATTACATTTAAAGCATTTATATTGTTTCTGTGGACATTGAGCTGCTACGTGTGATTTGTCTCTGCACTTGAAACATCTTTTACCTGGTTCTTCTTTTGTCTTATTAGAGGATGTATCGTTTACTATTTTCCCTATCCCTGAGTTGTATTTCCGTACTTTTCGTAAGTTTTGATTTGCTCTTTTAGTTCTTCGATATTCTTAGCTTGATACAAAATTGTCTTATTAAACTTGGTATCTGGAACCCCTTCTATGAAATAATCTATAATGCTTTCTTCGTCTAGACTAATCTGTTTGCCTACTTCCATGAGATGATACAAGTATTCCCGAAAAGTTTCGTTTGCTTGTTTGCGGCGATTTTTCAACAACCTATGCACATCTGCAGAAGATAGTTTGCAACCAAACTCATTAATTAATGATAGCTTCAGAGCTTCCCAACTATTTAAATTATTCTGACTCCTTACAAAAAGCTTAGCGGCACCACGAAGAAGCTGTTTGCCATAAACAAATCTCTGAAGATCATTCCATTTTACTATTTCAGCATTATTTTCAAATTCGTTTACCCACCCTCGAATATCTACGGACCCTTCTCCCGAAAAAACGTTAACGCAATCTCCTAAATCTTTTAGAGTAAACTGTTGTTGTTGCACGATAAACGGTGAGGACCGTAAGTTGGTGGTTCTACCTACGTCTTCGTAAACTGAGTGGTTGAACTCTTCGTCACTAGCCCTATTTCCTGATAAGTCATAGTGTTGAATAAGTCTTTCCTGAAGATCACGTTTTTGACCTGTAGTCGAAATACCCAATTCCCTCAACTTCTCTTTCAGTCCAGTGAAAGTTAAAGTCAGTATTTCGTTTAGTTCCATCTTAGTAGTAACAATATGTAAGGATATACTTATAACGTTAGCAATATAAAATTATCTTATAGTATTTAGATTAATTCTAATTGTAGATTTGATTCGAGTTCTTCTTAGCAAATTATTTTTACTTTTACAATGTTGTACTTCTCTTTTTCTTTACAAATTCGTTTTGTTTTTTTTTTATAATTTATGCTTTTTATTTGTCTTATTAGACTTCGTTCTTCTTTTTATAACTACTTTTCTAATTACTCGCCCTTATTAGATTTTGTTCTTACCAATTTCGATTCTTGGTATATGTTATTGCTAGACTATTTTCCTTCCTACAGCTTATTTTATATATATTTATTCTTATTGAATTTTGTTCTTCTTCCTTACAATTTGTATTCATAGGATATATTCTTGTTAGATTCTGTTTTTCTTCTTAAGACTTATTATCTGTATATTTTTTCTTATTGAATTTTGTTCTTCTTCACGAACGCTCTATTAGGACTCTACGAATTTTTTCACGTATCAACCCAGATGTACGCCTTACGCCTCCACGACGAGCCAAATGTCTAATAACAGGCTTCCCTGGCTGCTATCACGTAAAACTCCACGACGACGGTCAGCACCACCTTTACTTACTTGTTACTTCGTTCTGAACACTGCACGCTTTATTAACATATCAACCCAGATATACGCCTTACGCCTCCACGAGTTTGTTACTTTGTTCTTTCTTTAGAAAATTTTTCTTAAATAACACTTTTTCCAATTCCTGGCTGAGCCCCCAGTTTATAGGATGTAATTGCTTTTATTTGTTATATTATTTATGACAAATTATTTATATGGGTGTTGATCTGTTCGCTGACCGTTTTCGATTGAGTCTTTTTCTCCTAGCGTTATAACGCTTCCGAGAACTCAACGCAAGCGTCCTAACGCTTCGTTGAGTTTTTGTTTCAGTCCATGGTTGTATTTTGCCTTCGTCATGTTCAGTAACATAGTCGTGCTCATTAACGTAGTTGTGTTCAGTAACAAAGTCGTGTTTATCCTACACGCGATACCACATACATATCTACATGTTACATATTCATTTACACAGTGATATGTTTACACCCACACAATAATACGCTCCGTTCACCATATACGACATGGTGGCCCTTGATCCGATCACAACTCCTTTTTTGATGCGGTAGCCACAATATCTCAAGTTCTAATCAGTCAATATTTGGCATGAATATTCTTTAAGTATATCTCTCTTACAGAAGCAACAAAAAATAAATATTTGAAATTTATAATATTTAAAAAAAATTCTACAAAATTGAAAAATCCTTTTTTTTTGAGTAGCCGCCATTTTATGAAAACATTTTTTTTTTGCTGCTTCATGACATACTCATTAAGAATCTGTCATTGTTTTATTTTTCAGATGACGACAAGGGTAGAAATCATGGCGATGAGGACACGGCCTCTTTTTCCCCCTTCTAATCGCATAACTTGATGAAAAACAATTTGGCATTTTATACTCTCGCATGATAAAAAAGTATTCTTTAACCGTTATTACATATTTTTCAAATACCGTATTTGTGTAACGTTTTATTCCGTTATCATCATTGGTTCCAATGTATAAAAAAATTCAAAATATTATATTGAAGAAGGCGTGGTTATTTCACCCATATTTAAATCAAGGTGTTAAGAAAATTCTATACCGAATTTCATTGAAATCGGTCGAGGAGTTCCTGAGATATGGTTTTTGGTTTATAAGTGGGCGACGCCACGCCCATTTTCAATTTTTAAAAAAAGCCTGGGTGCAGCTTTTTTCTGCCATTTCTTCCGTAAAATTTAGTATTTCTGACGTTTTTGTTAGTAGGTTAACGCACTTTTCGTGATTTTCAACATAACCTTTGTATGGGAAGTGGGCGTGGTTATTATCCGATTTCTTCCATTTTTGAACTGTTTATGGAAATGCCTGAAGGAAACGGCTCTGTAGAGTTTGACGACATAGGTAGTTTCTGAGATATATCTTAGTAGGCGGGCCACGCCCACAAAAAAAATTACGTCCACATATGCTCCCTTAATTCGATCCTTTGTGCCAAATTTCACTTTAATATCTTTATTTATGGCTTAGTTATGACACTTTATAGGTTTTCGGTTTTCGCCATTTTTGTGGGCGTGGCAGTTTTTTTTCCCATTGAAATTTATTTTGGAGCCAACAAATACGTACCAAGTACTGATTCAATTTACCTTAAGTTTAATAAACAAATCCGATTTCAACTCTACAAACACCCTGATCACTTTGGTAAAAACCCCATATCTGACTCTTTTTTAGTTTTAGGACTTCTTTTTTATTAAGCAACTTGTTGAGTATAAAATCTTGTTTTTGAAATTTATTGTGTGTTTAATAAACAAATCATAAAAAACGGATAGTAAAATATCTAGTGCTTCTTTTTTATTAATTGTTGAAAAAAGTTCGAAATTCGGGCCTCTAGACAACCCCCTTAAGTAAATATGATAAAAACAATGAACATGATTGTAGACGCGTATAACTATTCAAGAAATGTCTTAAGGATAGAAAATAGACACGAGAATGCATATTTATAAACATGCAAGCATATCGACAATGGAGTTGTGACAATGTGAAAGAATATTGTTGCTAAAAATATTTAAAATCGTTACAAGTGCTGTGTTGCCACTTTTGCCATCTGGAAGCAAAATTAGAAACTCATGCGATGTATGGTTCTTGAATGTTTGTTAGCGTTGCAAAATGATTTTGATGAGACTAAATTAAAAAAATGCATTGTATACGTTTTCCATAAGAAAGGGCAAAGTTTAGACAGCTGAGAACTATATGAAAGATGGAGAATGTAACAAAAATTATAATATTTTTATAAAATTTCTAATGATGATAAAATTGTTTTGTTGTATTGGAAATCGCTTCCTAGAAATATTCGTTATGTCTGCAAAAGCGTTCAGACCAGAAAGGAAAAACAACAAAGGAGGGTTAACAAATTATCACTTTTCGTCATTCGAAAATCTCGGAAGCCGAGACCCTCAAAAACAAATTTTTACACTTTAGCTATATAAAATGCGATAAACATTTTGATTTTCGTAGAAAAAAATGGGTTTTAGATCACTTTAACATACAAGTAAAATTACGAAATATTTAGCTCTTTATTTCCATTTGAACACAAGTTATCAAAACGCCTGCTGCTTATCTTTGATATTTTTCCAATTCACACGGCTGAGAACCATTTGGTTTAGGCTACAGATGATGGACTGATATGGACAATATTTATGCCATCTATTATATATATGTCTTTTGATTGTACCGTTGGATCACAACTCTATTACATATATGAAATTTCCTACCACAAACAGTCTTTTCAGTATAACTGTTGCTACTGGAACAGATAAATATTGTATAGTAGAGATGAGATATGGCCACTTTGGTATTTAGAAAGAACTCTTCTCTTCAAACCTTATTAACACAGATGATTTTAGAAATTTTATTTGTATTATTAATATATTTTTTTCAGACAAAATTGTTTTTTTTTTTATGTTTTTTTAAATAAATTCTCCTATAAGAAATACCATAAATATGTATGATTTTCTCTTTTTGCAAGGAGCGGTAAGCTCTTGTAGGTTTAATTTTACATTTTCTGGAATCCTCGATGTTTACAGAACCACAAAAAAACATCCTGACAGTGGTTAGTAGATTTTTGGCGAAAGGGCAGCGAGGAAGACCCGAAGGTCATTTCTTCTAATTTTTAAATTCGAGTATAAAAAATGTGTGTAAAAATTTTTAATTTATCGCATACTTTTTGTATGTATTTTCAAAGATTTTAAATCGATTTTTGTTTACATTTGGTGTCCAAATGCAAATTGGTCTAATTCATGATGTGATGACGTCATTGTAGTCATTTAAAATTGTAAGCCAGCGAAACTCATTTTTTTAAAATGCCTGAGTTTATGGTTAGTAATGTTTTCAACCGGCATACAAATATAAATATTACATATTCATTTACAGAGTGACACGATTTTACCCTGAAAAATACACTCTGTTCAAGTAGTTGCGTATACACCATGGTGACCTTTGATTTAATTTTGCTCCCGCGTCAATATTGTTGCATCGTCTGTTGTGTTTGGTTTTAAAGTTGCGAGAGGCAAGCAAATTCATTTAAATAAGATACATATTCACATATATGTATGTATAAATATCCTCAGGAGATATAACTGGACAACTCAGGAGCTGTGCAGATACCCATTTAGGGCATTGTCTATGTAAGTAAGTAAGTACGTACTGTTGCCCAACATACTTTCAGAGCTTGAGACTTAATTTTAGGCATAAAAATTCTTCGTTTCATCAAAAAACCAAGAATACATTTGGAATTATAGTGAAATATTTTAGGAGAGCTTTATTAAAAGTGGATTGCTATTACCGATTCCAAAAGTGTTGACTTTTCAAAGTCTAGTCACAACACCCAAAAAGGCCTACTCAAAATCTGCTGACTTCTTAAAAAAAAGAACCGAATATAAGGTCTAGAAAACGAATGCCTATATTTTTGAAGAAAATTGAAGACTTTATATAGGACAGTTAGAATAATCCAATTTAGATTTAATATGAACTGCTTTGTTTAAAACTTGCTGCCGCTTTGAAGGTAATTTCAAAATGCGATTCATGGAAACCAACGTCACCATTAATTAAAGAAAAGAACTGGGACAGTCGGCTTTTACAAGCTTCTATTGAGGCACATTTGTCACCAGCAACATCTTGGCCATAGACAGTAGAACGCAGTCCTCATTTAGATCAAGACTCGGACTATAAGGTGCATATTTGTATGTGAAGCTCGTTCGCAGCTTCTAGAGCTTCTGGCGTGTGATTAGCAATAGGTATGACCTGGCTTTGTTGAGATGGAACTCAAGTATTGTTCTATTAGCTGAAGGTGAACGCTTCTGGTCGCTGCCTCCTTCAGATGGTCCAATTGTTCACAGTACAGCTCCGAATTATGAGTTTAGCTCCGTAGCGGTGTAAGTCAAAGTACGCAAGCGACCCAGTTTCCGTCATCAGTAAACATCCACTTCAGAAATGGATGTTGCGATTCAGCAGCGATTTGCAGGTGGAAATGAGATCTATAACGCTATTTGGGTTAACTTGTGTGACTCCTGTATTCAAGTGATGTCACGTCGAGCAGCAAATAAATGATGGGACTATCGATAGTTTTATAGTCGCCTCAATGTCAACAGTTTATTTTGACTATCAATGGTTTATGCAAAATTTGATGATTATTGCAAATTTTTACTAAATATACTGTGATGAACACCGAAACGAGAACAAAATAGATTCGACAATAACTTGCCAGATTTAAGTAGAGAGCGGTATTCGTAGTTAGAAGAATGTGTGAGTGGCGAAGTTTTGCTAATGATCTCGTATAAAAGGGCTGCCGTATTGTGGCAACAGACAAAGTTTTAGTGAGAGTGCTGCTGTTTTAGGATCAAATGAGATATAGATAAGAATTTGTTAGCCTTAAGTTGTTGGAATCAGAAACAAAGATAAATGTACAGTCATTAATTTTGGACTTTTATTTAACAGTCCAGTGATCCTACTCAAGAGTGAGTTACAAAGTGAACGATTTATCAAGAAATCTCTCACAATACTATATATATATCTATATAAATAACAAGTAAGGAAGGGCTAAGTTTGGGTGTCACCGAACATTTTATCCTCTCGCATGATAAAGTGATAATCGAAATTTCATTATCCGTCATTTACATATTTTTTTATCTTGCTGTAAAATTAATTAGATTTGATTAATTTGTGTACTTTGAGTATTGAATTGTACACTCAGTCCTTTTTTTACGCGATTATTGGTTCTGCCACTAATCGCGTAAAAAAAAATCGCGTAAAAATGGTTAGTTTTCCAATATTAACTGACGAATTGGTTCCGAATATAAAAAAATATCGCGTATAACAAAATATACGCGCAAAAAAATATTCAAAAACAATACAATAAGTTTCAAATTTCAGACTTATGATTTATTCATTCATAACAAAATAAGAAATATATAACAAAAACCATATATAAAAGAGAACAAAATAGAAAATATGTAGATTTATTGAAAACACCGTTGAATGCTGTTTAATCACTGTCATTATCCGTAGTAGAAATTACTCTTAGCCTCTTATCTTGATGGCCGGCACTGATATCACTAGAATTTGTATCAGAATCAATAGTAATAAGAACTATGGATTGATGTTCTGATTGACTTAGCATCTCCGATTGAGTTTTGCACCATAAATTCAGTTAATTTTGTTTGAATGCTTCTTTTGACCCAATAAATTCCGATGTAGTTCTTTATATCTTAACATGCAGAGACTCAATTCTTTTTGAAAAATTCGTGCACGTTCGGCATCAGTATCATTTGCTACAAAATAATTTTCCAATTCTGCTGCAAGCAAGACCTTATTATAGTTGGAGCCTTTAGTCTTTTAACGAAATTCCCGAAACTGTATACCCATACACTCACACACGCATACCAATATCCACACACTATTGAGGTGCGCCGACATATTCAAAAATTATTACGCAAAAATATGTAAACAAGCAAAAACGAAAAAAACCTAATCGCGTTAAGAGGTGAAAAATTCAGCGTAAAAGCAGAATTTGCGCTGCAAAAATAATAACGTTAAGTGGAAAATAGCGTAAAAAGAATCGCGTAAAAAGGACTGAGTGTATTTCT
>NC_065919.1:70887806-70900015 GCF_024586455.1 Bactrocera neohumeralis
AAATTTAAGTACATTTTTACCGTAAATTCCACTTACACACGCATACAAGCTTACATGCATTAAGGCATCCGCCACCTACAAAATCAGTTGTTGTTTGTATTGCTTTTGTAATGCCTTCAAAGAAACATATCCGTACACTTTCGTATGCATCAGCGTACGTTCAACAAGTCAGCTAACCAACCAGCACACCGACTTTTAGTTAAGGAGCAGCTTCTCATTTCCACAGTTGTTGTTGTTGTTGTGAGGCTTTTTATGTCAGAAAATTGTAACCAGCTGCTGCAGTGCTGTTTAACCTGTTTTGTTTCTTGTTTTGTTGTTAGTTTGAAGTTTTTGGATGATTATATTCACAGTTACCAGAAAAACAGAAAACGACAAAATAGCTGAAGTGTTGGTGCTATTTAGTGTAATTGAATTAAAAGCGTCAACGTCAACAACTCGGGTGAAGCAACCAGCACACCGACTTTTTAGTTAGAGAGCAGCTCTGACTTGGTCAAAGTGTACATTTGATTTCAATCACTTTTTGTTTTTGGTCCACAATTGTTGTTGTTATTGTCGCCCTAATTTTTATTTCGCTTAAAATTGTTACCAGAACTGCTGCAGCTGTTGCTGTTAACCTGTTTTGTTTCTTCGTCGACTTCGTTAGTTAGTTGGAAGTTCTTCATGATTTTATTTATAGTAGTCACAAAAAAAAAAGAAAACGACAATATAACTGAAGTGTTGGTGGCTATTTAGTGTGCTTGAATTTGAGCAACAACACTCGAGTGAAACTTTTTGTTGCCTAATTTTCATGCGCTCTCAGCGACACTGTCTGACTTGGTCAAAGTGTAATTCGATGGTGTGAGATCCTTGTGTTGAAGTTAGTAACTTATGAGCCTTGTTGAGCTCTGAAATTATTTAAATTTAAATATTAGTTTCAAAATTTTTATTATTATTTTATAAGTAAGGCAGCCTGTAAAGTTTTCAAAATACTCATTTAGATTGTGTGTGGATGCACACTTTTAAATAGAATAAAAACAGAATAGTACAGATTAAAATAGTAGCGGAAAGTGATAGTGCGGTAAGAAAATTTTTAACCATCTTTCAATTTATAGTATATTGTGTTCAAATGTTCAATATATCTCTTATAATAATATTCAAAACAACCATTAGCCCAAATATCGTTCTATGGTAAGTAGACAAAATTGACAGCAAATTTCGATCATAATATGTTGCACCATATGAAATACCTATAATAGTTTTTTAAAGTTCGCAGAGTACTAAATCTTTGACCATATTTCAAAAGACACATATATTGACGCTGTTAGTCAAAAATATTTAAAATATGAAAACTGAGAAAATTTTCTGCAATAATGTGTGCCAATCTCTCATCTCATCTTAGAAGCAGCATTTTTAGCTTAGGGAATAGTGCATCAATACAAAAAAAAGGAAAATTCGTAGGCACCAAAGCACAGCCGCATTTCATATAGCATAAGGGCTTACCGTTTTATTTTGATCGGCGTTATTATACACTGTTGAATATGTTTAGAAAAAATTATGCAGCATCTCATAACTCCTACTCTTGTTATATAACATAAACCCAAATAGCTGTATAAAGAAAAGCTAATAGATGGCACTACTGCTCATCCGTGAGAAAATATTTTCTGAAATTAACATACATCCATTGTGACAAAAGAGCACACCGATATAATAATTTTTACTCCCCGGATAAATTTTATTTCAAAAACTCTATTTTTCTGAGTTAGTAGCACTGTCCTTAATTACCATGTACAATATGAGCGCGATCTGTCTACATACCAGTTTTTTTACAGCAGCTTTTTATGTCGGTACACCTCGGTAATAGATAAAATCATCGTACAAAGAATTTGTCTCAAAATTTGTATTTCTAATCAAATTTAAAGTGCGAAATTGTTGCGAATGTTGGAAAAGGCTTCTCAAAAATATACGCCTTGGAATGGTACAAATCTTTCACAGACGGTCAAGAGATCGTTGAATAAAAGCCCCGTTCTGGACAACCCTCGACTTATTCAAGTAATGAAAATATTACAAAGGTGAAGGATATGGTGCTTAAAAATATTCAAGAAAGTATTTGAGAAATGGCAAGAAAGCTCAACATCTCTTTCGAGATATTTTGTGTATGAAATCGACTCCACCCGATAAAGCTGATTTTTTTTCGAAAATAGTACAGTTAACAGGTCTCTTTGGACATGCTTGATTGCGCGAATTTCGATCCCACATTCATGGGGATCATTATAACGGCCAATGAGACATGGATTTATGAGTTTCACATGCAAAAAAGTCAACAATCGTCGGATTGAAGAGAAACAAGATCTGAAACAAAACAACCACGCGAAAGACGCTCAAAAATAAATGTGATGCTCAATTTTTTTCTTTTTTTTTGATATTCGTGGTTTGGTGCATTATGAGTTTGTTCCAAAGAGACATACGGTCAATATGGGGTTCTATCTGGCCATACTGAGGCGTTTGCGTGAGAACATCCGTCGAAAGGGCCGGTATTGTGGAAGACCAATTAATGGATTTTACACAATGATAATACACCATCGTATCGAGCCACAATTGTTGCTGAATTTAAAGCCAAAAATGCAATAAATACCATCGATTAGCCATCGTATTTATCAGATTAGTCTCCGTGTAATCTTTTCTTGTTCCCTAAGTTAAAATTGCTGCTCCGTGGATCCCGTTTGCCGTCGATCTAAGAGATAAAACTTAAATCGCTGAAGAAACTGAAGGCCATCCCAAAAAGTGCTTATGAAAAGTGTTTCGAGGACTCGAAAGCTCGTTAATGAATAATTAGATATTTTACGTCTGCACATTTAAGATTTTTCCAAAGATCATTTTAGAAATGTGTAAGTTATCGGTTAGCCTTTTTCAATTTCACCTTTAATATTTTTATCAGAAAAATTGTAACTATATAAAAATTAAAAATTGATTTTCTAGTGCTCAGAGACGTTTATTATGGATGAGGTTGGAAACTGTTTTGCTTTAAAGTATTATAGATATTCTTTATCTTCAGTCATCTTATTTTGTTCTATCAGTTAAACGAGCATTCAGCAATGCGTTTAAAATACTGCTAGCATAACAACAATTTAGAACAAATATCAATCCATAGAATTCTTATCATGATTGTGAAGTGCAATGATTTATGGCTTGTTGCTAAATTTTATGAAAGAATATCAAGAGTGGCAATGAAAGCATAGAGAGCTATACGAATATTAATGGTATTCCATAAAAGAGGGACTTGTAGATTCCTAACTGCCTTAACTGGGTTAAAAACACTACTTTTTTCTCAAATATAAAATCAACCACTACTTGAAGCAAACCGAATCGATAAACATATTTTCCTAGATTGGTACAAAGTTTTTTACGGTTTCGTGGAGTATGATCTTCATATGGCAATATGGTCGTCTGTCTGTCTGTGCATACGTAAAATAGTTCCTCAGGTTTTGAGATATCTTTCTAAATCCTTATACACATCTTTTTTTCCTCAAGAAGCTTCTCATTTATTTGAACCGCCGATATCGGATGACTATAGCTTATAGCTACCATACAAACTAAGCGATCGGAATCGAAAGTTTGTGTGGAAAATTTTTTCATTGGACGAGGTATTTTCAAGGTATTTGGCATGAGTTTGGATAATCAGAGCAGCGGTACGATCTCGATACTAAAGCTTCGGTTCAACCCAAGTAACATTTTTTTTTTTAATATTCTTAAAATAAAAATTTCAAGTTTTACTGAAATGGTTTAATAATATTATAACATAAGCTACTTACTTCTAAGCAAACACTCTAACTAAATTTAAAATTATAGCACGAAGTATTCTATTTTATATTCAAATTTAATACCTTATACAAACAAGCCGACTTTTGTTTGTTCTATTTATATAAATTCCAACAAAATTGCAATCGGAATTTTACTTCAAATCAAACATGAAAACAATAATAACTTATTTAGAAGAATGAGAGCGCAAAGCTGAGATTTCGTAACCTGCAAGAATATTGCTGAAATCTTTTAACACACACACATACATAAAAATGCACCAAACTATTATGAAGCACAAAAAGATTTAACAATGATTGCTTCGACACAATTTTCCCACATCACTTTAACAATCTGCCAATCTCTAAGCATTGAGAATATGAAGTGAGAAGTCAAGTTGAATTGCTGTCAAATCAGAAGTGGCAAAAGGACACATCTCTCACGAAGCATAAACATACATATGTATATATACAATATTTATGAAGACACATGTCACTGGCGTGTGCGCCATAAAATACACAATTACTTTACGACTGACGTTTGGCAGAATTTCCATGTCAACAAAGTCATAAACAATAGGATCAAAGCATATCACTTTTCATGCAAAATGCACGAACTTGTCGCATGCCTGGCGCTTCGCATTTTGAGTTTGAATACAGCAGACTGTGTATGTTTGTATGGCTGCGTGTGTTCTGAAAAGCAATTTGGCAAATCAACAGGATTTATAACACGTCGTAAAGTGAAAAGAATAAAATAAAATTGAGAAAAACATAAAAATTGTCACCAACTGCCTGCAGTACTTGTTGTGTCCAAGTTCTTTGTTGCTGGCCAAGACTTTGCGTTGTGTAAATGGTATGCGTTATTTCATTTTTTAGGGGATGATGTGTCAAAGACGTCGATATACTACTCAGTCGTCATGCTGATTGGATATGCCCGCTTTGGAATGCCCTAATAAGTGCCCATAAATAATTTTCAATTTGTAAGACGAAACGTGTTTAATGTTGAGGTTATTTATGGTCAAAATAAGGAAGTGAAAGTTAGATGAAATCAGGTAATAATCCGCCTACCTCCTATATAATGGTATTTTTACACCCTGTATATGGTACATTATTTTTTCACAAAGCTTGTAATAACCAGAAGGTAGTGTGGTAACTATTTTATATATAAATGATCAGACAAGCTGAATTGATTAACCATGTCTGTCTGTCTGTATGTACTTGAAGTAAACCTTTAGATTTTAGACAACAATCCGAAATTTTACACTCGCCATTTTCTTTCAATGAAGCCGCTCATTTGTCGGAAACAAATAGTTGCTATACAAAGTATCAAAATCACGTCCTTGTATGAATCGTTCTTTATTTTACAATTGCAGTTAGATAGGTATGTAGTATGTAGATAAGAGTGCAGCCTCTTCAGGCTCAGTGAGTGGTAGATCCGTCTTTTTGTTACACTGTGGTAAGACCTTTTAGTGTTATTATCTCGTTTCGTCGTTACGTTCAAACCATTTGGTGCCCTTAATGAAATTATTTATCTCTATTATGGTTTATTTAATTGGCATTTAAGATTTTTACCTGATGGATCCCAAAAGTTTTATATCGGGACTTTCATAGAGCTGGGAGTACACAGAAAAACTGTAGAAACGTTGCGTTATTCCCTGCGAGCTTCCTGATCCCATTTCATCAATTTTTAGTTCATGTCTTGTCATATTTTAACCATATCAGCTTTGCTGTGTTAATTTGGTTATAGGTTTTCATCTATTTTCAGAAATTGTGTATTGAGCTCCTTCTTGATCGCTTCAAGTGGCCACGGTATTGTCTTTACTCCGATTCATTTAGAGAGTCCCTTTGCTTAGCCAACAAATCTGCTTATTCGTTGCCGAAAACGTTACTGTGACGGAGACCTACCAACGAACATAAAGCCTTCCTAAATTTGTTGACTGTTAACCTTTGACGATGGCAATGCTGGAAATGCCATCTGGCTATCAATGTATATGGTAGCTTTCTAAATCCTTCCGTAGTTATTTAACAGAACCCCACCCATCAGCCCCATCTGAGTATGATAGACTGATAGAGAGAGAGAGAGAGAGAGAGAGAAAAAAAAAGATGGAAAGAGTGATCTTTAAATCCTCGAAGTGTAGCCCTATTCCTATTCCGCATTCCATTTTGGATCGGTCGGTAAATATTTAGTTGGAGATGAATTCAGATAATCTCCTCCTCCCCTACTACACATCTTCTTCATTCTAGTCTAGTCACTTGGTAGTTCCTATTGAAACCACATTTTGGGAGAATATAGTCATAAATTGATTTTTTTGATTTGGTTCAGAATAAGAGCGACAAGCAAAACGTTTTCCGTTTGGGACAAATAAATCCATCTAGGAATGTTATTATATCTTCGATGCAACCAAAGTTAACGTTTTTTCCTTTTTAACAAATCTTGACCCAACTGAAAGAAATTTGTTTCACAACAACCCTAAGCTTAACCTACCCAAAAGCTGTATTTGAATTTTGTATTACCAAATTTACGACAAAACCACAACTACTTCCCGTATAATATTATTTTCAAGCCTATCAACTTATTTAACTTTAAAATGTCTTATATAGTATGTATCAAATTCCGCACAAACATAGAAACATAAATGTACCTTATCTCATACTGCTACTAAATGTTTAAAAGATTTTTATAACCCAACATTTAACATTTTCGCCACCAAATTACGAACAAATTTTATGCCATTTAGAAGCAATTTTCGGGTTTACGAAATTTGAGCTTACAGAGCGCAAAAGCTAACGGCGTGAAATAGCGTGCCAAGGTAGCTCATCCGTGTAGCATTATCCTCAAACACATGCAAAATTTTATGCATATACACGCTATAAATCTCTGCTGCTTGCACACCTCTCTAAGCAAACATGCATAAGCGGGTGCGTGTGTGTATGTAAATACTTGTATGTGTACATGTGTAAGTGTGGCACTGCTACTGTCCAAGCCACCTTTGCTGCCAACGGCTGGGTGAATGAATTTAAGCTCCATTATATCCAAGTGAAGGGCAGCGCCAAAATGTAATGAAGAGCAGCAACCGGCAAATAAGGATGCCATAAAGCGCTGTGATTGCGTCGATGTAGACCTTACCGTGTCCATAGCAATGACACGCTTACCCTTCGACCATTTTCTTGTTGGCATATTAGTGAGCGCCAATAGCTCTGTCGAACAAAGTGGAGCCATAACACACACACATACACATATACATCGTACACGCACTCTGAGCATTCCAGCTGCCTTGTTCGACGGGTGCTTAGCAGCAAATGGCGCAGTGGCAGCCACTTACAAGCGCACAGTATTTGGCGGGTATTTACGAGCACACTACATAACTTGTGAGTTCACGTGTACTTATGCCTGCCTCAATGGCATCTCCATATTCGAGTACACGCACGACTGCTGCGACGTCGGTATTATCCCTTGTGTTTAACCATTGTTTGTTGCTCTTTACTTCGTCGTTGCTACTTTTGTGAGCTGGCAGCCCCTAGTCTCTTCGTGTTGTTGTTATTTGCACAGCAGATTTATGTTGGTCGCATTCTGGCTTTATTTGTCGTCTCAAATTGGCCAAAACGCAGAGCACAATATTTGCCATCAGCATTAAGGCCACTCGAATATGATGTTGTTGTTGTACTCGTAAGATTTTGATACAAAAGCGGTTAGTTTTTGTTTGTTGAAATAAGTTAGGTATGTATGTGTGTGTGTTTGTGAGAGTGGCCTAGTAGAAATTACTTCGTGCCATCAAAGGTAAAGTTATAGGCTCATTAGGAGAACTTATAAAAGTTATATCCGTACTAAACAAATTTTCAGCTCATTAATAGAAAAAATAATCTTATATGTACATACATATACATATGTAAAAATAAATCGCAAAATGTGTTGGTAAGCGCATAACTCAAAAACGCCTGGACCAATGTTGCCAATTCTTTTTTTAAAATGTTCGTTGAGGCTCAAGGATGGTTTTTACGGCAAGAAAAATTCGAATAATTGCCGGAAAACCCCTAAAAACAGCCCTTTTCTGTTTCCCATACAAACGAATGATTGTTTGTTTGTTAGTAACGCTAAGAGAACGGCTGCACCAATCTTGATGAAATTTGTAGAGGTTGTTCGTTGTGGATCGGAGAAGGTTTGGAAATAAAAATACCTTATGCTTTTCATGAGGAAAAGTCGGAAAATTGGATAATTCCAAAAAGTAACATTTTTCCATACAATTTTTTTTCAATTTTTGTTTTTTTTTTGTTTTTCAATATTTTGTTTTGTCAATTATTTGAATCATTCAATTTCAAAAGAAAAATTATTGAAAATTATTCAGTGAAAACTTTATGTTTCACATAAAGGGATCAATTACTGATTGAAATTTCTTACGAAGCCACGAAGAGGACGCGCTAATATCGGTCGGCGTTCTTTTTGCCATCAACGTACGGCAGCTCAAGACACATGAACGACTACTCCCAGGATGCGATGACATACTATGCATGTGGAATTATGGAACGCGGTCAATCAGCAAGCGATCGTCACGATGTCACAGCACGACTTTTCAAACAACAGCTACGATGTTTGATGGACTTTATCTTGAAGCAACATATGGTACATATATGTATATGGTGCTGTTAGATGCTGAATGTATTCTGTTGAGTAGCAAAAAAGAGGTTTGCCGCACGCACACATTCTTCTTTGGGTGGTGGTTGGTAGTTACACCAGATCAAAATTGATGAACTCATTTCTGCGAAAATTCCTGATTCAGAGATAGAACCAGAATTTTACGAAGTGGTGAAAACCATTGTGGTTCATGGACCTTGCGGTAAATATATATATAAAAAATATAATATATAAAAATACGTTTGTAATTACGTCCCCAAAGGATGCAACATGGCGGTAGTTGGTCTTGAAAGATACGTGAACTGCAATAAAGCGCTTTGTAGGATATTTGTGCGTCTCGCAGTTAATTTAGAGAATGGCCAAAGAGTGTATTTCAACCCAGGGAATACATTACAGCCAGTGGAAATACCGGCAGCAACAAATTAACATTGACGAGTTTTTTCTCAACTTTCGTCAGTGATCAGTTTGCGAGAACATTGCTCTATTCGGAAATACCTTGATATTATACCTGGAGTGCATCGTCGAAGAAATGCATTAGGACGAATTTACACAACCCACCAGAAAAAACGCTTCTACCTTCGGTTGCTATTGATAAATGTACGCGGTTCAACTTCATTTGAGTCATTGCGTACCGTGAATGGTACGGTGTGTGCAACTTTTTGAGAAACATGCCAGCAATTACAATTACTGGAACATGTTAATCACTGGAATGCAAATGAAATTTGCACACTTTTCGCGTTAATCATTTCGACATATCAGCCTTAAAATTCGCGTCAATTATAGGATACGAACAAAAATTACATTGCCGAAGATATTTTACATCATCTTCGCTAAAAAATTGGAAATGGGTCAAATCCGGTTGATACTTCCGGTGGTTTGATATCTAGCTGCGTTACATTGAAAAAAAAAAAAACTAAAATGATAAATTTAACTTTCTTTTCATTTCAAAACACATAATTTCACGCAGGACAACGGCTGCGGGGTCAGCTAGTATAGAATAGAAATAGAACTGAGTTTAAAAATTCTTTACACATACACTTGCTTCGAGTTCAATTAGAGTACTTAGTAACATTTAAAAATAATTTTAAGCAATAAAATATATCTTCAAATTATGTGCCTTTAACTTTTCCGACTGGGATCCTCACAACCGCAATTCTGTATATATGTATGATTTCGCTTTTCGCAATGAGTATATAGCATATAGCGATTATTTTCTCAGTCGCAATCACTTTGCTGCCACTTATATATCTCGGTCAATTGGTTGGTTGACCGCGCAAATGCTGTCTGCCGGCTGAGTGCACTTGAAGATTCGAATCGCTCAATTTTCTGGTAATTTGAAACTCATAAGCGCTCAGTGTTGAATGAACTTTTTTGTTGTGGGAGTTAAGTGATTGAATGAATGAATATATGTCTAATTTAATTTTATTCACTTGATTTTCATCGTTCAATTTGTGAGGCAGCTATGTGGGATAGTGCTCCGAACTAAACAAGGTTTCAGGTATTATACTGTTATCTTCAGTAATAGTTCTAGTCGAACGTTATGCAGAATTTTTCTGTACAAGGAAAAGATTTTGATGGTTCAGTTTGTAAGACAGCTGTATGCTAAAGTTGTCCGATAAAGGCGGTTTCGACAAATGAGTAGCCCCTTGTAAAGAAAAGAACGTATACTAAATTTCAGAGCGATATCTCAAAATCTGAAGTATTATTTTGCATATATTTCATAAGATCTCCAACGTTTCCTTCTGGGTGTTGCAAACTTCGTGGAATACTGTAGGGCATGTATAGGGTATTCAGGGTATAATTATGATATTGAATTAAAAAGGGAAATATTTCCAAAATATACTATAGAAAATGTATTTATTTCAGTTAACAAACTCTTTTACCGGATATAGATACAGGTTCGCTTCTGTCGCCTACACCTGACTAACGTTTTATAATTTTTTTTTACATATTTAAGTACTTCATTATCCACAAAATTTTAAAAAGAACATATTTACACCAGAAAGAAAAGCTTCTTTGGGTTTCAGCTTTGTCATATGTGACTTAGCCGGGAGAAGTTCTTGCGCTAAAAATCATGCAATAAAATTTTTTAAATCGATTTGGGGAAAACGTTAAAAACACTTAATATGATTTTATAAGAACGCTCGAGCACAATGTTAGGCCTACACATAAGAGAAGAAATATCAAACAAAACTTAAAAAAATTGTTATCCCTCAGTGTATAGGGTGTACAAATTAATCATTAAATTAAAAGTAAATGAAATTCCAACTCAGCATGTTATTTCAACAAGGTAAATATGCAAAATTAAATATAAACAAAGAGCTGCTAGCATATTGTATAAAAATAATGAAAATAAATATTTTAATTTGCAGTCGAATTTCCATTTTTAAGCTGTTATGCGACATGCTTAGCTTTGTTTATTTGCGCACTTCCTGCATTTTTACCTCCTGGCGTTCATTGCCGCATTTTAATTGAAATTAAAAATGACTCAATGCCAAAAACACATATATGTATTTATTTATGGATGTATGTATATATGTATACTTGTATGTCCTATATTGTTTATTACTTGTTATTGATATACCAGCTGTTAGGCATTTGTGCAGACAGAGAAAATATTTACATACATACATACATACTATTATTATACTTATTCGAGCATCTAACTACTATGCTTTGCACACAGACTTAGTTGAAATTCAATTAAAATTGCTCAATTATTTAAGACGCCTTTCACTTTTATTTGCATAGCAATTATCGATGGAATCTCAAATTGTTTTTACAAAATTGCATGCAGTGGCTGTGTTTGCATGTATTGTTCTATTTTTGAAACACTATATGCGGTGGAGTTGAAACAATAAATCAATTTGAAATAAATATAACAGAAGGTCAAATGCTATTAATTGAAATTGATTTGGTATTGCACAAAATTCTATTTAAATTTCGCTCAACATATGAATATAATCTTCTGCACACACACCCACGAAAACACTTTTTTATTATTATTATTTTTATTCTGAGTATATATTCATCAACTAATACATATAAATAAGATATATTTCATTTGCAGCTTATACTCTTCAAATCAGAATGACGCTTCATTTTCAATAATGATTTTGCAGCTCCATTGGTATAAAGCATTATGTGTAGGACATTTCTGGGGGTGGGACATTTGCATTAAATGCACACACAAGCGTTATGAATGTCAATTTTTTCAATGCAAAAGTACATTAATAAATATTTCGACAATTGACTGACTGGTGGATCAGAGTGAAATTGAGATTATGGGAAGCTGATCAGTTGTAACATGACATACGGTATAGAAATGCTTTTGGGTTATGTATATAATGGAGGAAATAGCAATTTAACTAAATTATATAAAACTAAATCTATTTGAAGAGAATGATGTTACTGTACAGGATAAAGGGCCTATGAGCATTGACAAAAAATATCAACAGTGAAGATCCCGTCGCCGTTATACAGAAAAAGTTTACATGTATAAAGAAAGTGTAGGCTGAATGCAAATAACTTCGGTAGATGGAATAATCTAAAAATTTGCTGCGGTTGTTTTGGAACAAGTCACAACTCAAAAGTAATGCGAGTTTAAATGTCAGCCAAAGTGGTTTGCGGTTGATAATAGAAGTGCCGACGTTAAAAAAATACTATTATATTCTTTAAGCAATGGAGATATGCATTCAAGTATTTCAACTTTTGTTTCTATTTTTATCCCACTATTCCAAATTTACAAAAAGGGAACAATTTTTATATATTACACAATGAAACAAAGCTGATTATAAAGGGTGATA
>NC_065919.1:70900115-70922601 GCF_024586455.1 Bactrocera neohumeralis
AAAATATTATTTTTAAAAATTGAGTTAAAATTTAGTTTAAAGAATTGCGGGTTAAAAGTTACAGTTGTTATTTTTTTATTGCATAGAATTCAAAGAATTTTATAAGATTTGACATCAGTCACAGGTTATACTTCTCGTCTATCACAAGTATACATGTGCTCATGTTTGTTCTTAATTAGTTTTTTTATTGGTTGTTCGATTCATTTTCACGTTAAACGAACTGTGGGAATCAACAAAACGTGGTTTTTGAAGTTAACAATGTTTTACTCATTTAATATACATTTGAGCTCTGCAGCAATTAACATATTCCTAACAAAATAAAATGGATAAAAGCAATAATTGCATGGCAAACATTGATATATTTAGATTATTTAATGTATGATGGTTGCAATTTCAGATAACATTTAAAACGTTTCGTTAGATTACCGGAATCTTTTAACATGCCATTTTTAGTTTGCTTACCTTTTAAATATTTTTTATAACTGCTTACCCTGCATGTGTTTGAGCTTCGGAACTGGCAGGCACGAGCGACACGCGCAGGTGTTTGCTAGCTCTTTAGCATCAAAGTTTCAGCTATCCAAGAGGAAAAACTTGAGCTGTTTCAATTTAGCGCTGCAATGCTGACCTGACTTTTATCCTTTCAGTAAACAGTTTGAGCTCAATGTTACAATTCATACGAGTGGTTGCAAACCAAGCCAGCGGCGGTAGCGACACTGTACAAAAACTTTACGTGCGACATGTTCAGCTTAGTAAACTGGAACTCTAAGAATAAGTAGATCAGATTTTTTAACGCATTCAAAAGAAAGCACTTTACGGTATCAAAACCCTGGTTGCCAGTAAACTTCCTGGTTTGATTAAATGGAGCTGCTGCACCCTGATTACTTTGAGCTTTGCTTGAGTCTTGATGTAGTTACATGGTCCTCTCTGAACGTTGTGCTTTGAGCTTTGAATGTAAGAATTATTATTTAAATTTGGAAAATTTAAACTTGGAAAATTTTCAAAACCACTATAAGTAGTAAATACTTTGTGTAAAAAAAATAAAAAATCATGCTGTCCGTCGGCTCTAGAAGTCCCGCATTAGCCTGTCCCCAACGTACACATATTGCACGTATGGCATACATACACACGCGCGTAGGACTTTTTCCGCTGAGCGCCACCAACGTACTTCATGCTTTCACCGAAACTCGCTTGATTCTTGGCAAATTAAAATGAAGTGACAGCTGCGGTTTAACGCGATGCATTTTTATCAGTGCCTGACATTTACAGTAAAGAAATGTGTTGGGTTGAACAACTGCATCGTAAAAATGAAAATTGATTTCGAACTGCATGGGCACATATGCATAATAATTTCTATACCCATAGCTTCTTAAAATGAATCAGTGGCGGATCGGTTGTACATAAAACAGGATATTGATACCAGAAAAGGCGCCTAAAAAATCGATGTGAAATGGCATTCCAGATTGTCATCATAATCATAATTGTCTCATCTAAACGAGCATGTTTTTACCAGTAATAATCATTATGGCTATATTACATATATTGATTTGCCTATATTTGTATATATATGTATATTGGGTAAAATGATTATAAGGGGTTTCATGAGTCGTGTTTGAAACAACCAAAGAACGTAGGACTCCTTTAATGAATAAGGGACGCGAGGGTAAAGTGACAGGCTTATTGCTGTTAACGCTACCATACAAATTTGCTTGTTTCGCTTTTGTTTTGAGAGATAATGCCATTTTTGATTTTTGGCACAACGAGTACACAGCACTTGTGGGTATTCGGTGCTGCGGAGCGTATACGTAACTCTGAATATGTGTGAATAAAACTTTTTGAAATATTAATAATAGACTAAATTGGTAAATTTGGAATAATACACATTTCTATGGCTAAGAAATATTATCTAATAAATATAATAATATTAAATCGAGGAAAGGGTGCGAATTATGTACTTTAAGAACAAATTCTAATACAAAATATATGTATGCTTTCAATTAATTTAGTAAATATACATTTTATACACTTAGTTTAATTTTTTATGGAAAATCTTAAATTAACGAAAATTTCATTAAATACCGAATTTATAAAACCAAAAGAAACCACTACCATATAAGTATTTTTCAAAAATCTACTCAAAAATGCGTGAATCTAAGATTTTGAGGATCTAATACAACAAGGTCCATTTTATTTTAAGAATTTTCAAAACTAGCATACTTCATTAAAAATATTTTGGTTTAAAAATCAATTTCAAGGGCACCTGCATATTCCTCAACTCGTCAAACTAAAAATCAGCAGTCTTAGTTCACCAGCTCAACTCCTTGCTACACTTCAATACTAAAGATATACCATATGCTGGCTTAATTGAAAATACCCCTTCGAGCTTTTGAGTAGCCGAAGGACAGAAACATAAGAACATAGTGCAGAATATCAAGAACAAAACATTAGCGAATGCAGTTTCCACCAACAATAATAAAAACTCGTGTTGCTGCAAGTTACATACATGCACCTAAAAACAGTCAATCACCGTAGAATATGTGTTGCTCATTAGTTAGCACAAAGAATTTGCTGTTAGTGTCGCATTTACTCTACCATTTGTTATCCATCTGTTCATTTATATACTTCTATGATGTAACCTTTCTTTGTTTTCTTTTGTTCTAGCTTCCTTTAATTTTCCCAGCTATTTTAAGCTAATGATGATTGTGATGGAATTTGCAATTTATAGCCTACAACAACAAATGAGGAGAAAACTGGAAAGCACACATATTTTGATAATTATTGTGCAGTATTAAAGTTTTTAAAATTAAGTTTAGATTAACAATTTTCATTTATATAAATTATTTCTAGATAACAATCAGTTTTAGGAATTGTATAATCTCTATCTCGCCACTTTCAAAATCAAAAATTCACGGCGTCAAGCGCAAGATGCAGTCAGGTGCTGAAGAAGAAATAAATTTCAATTTTTTGGTTCTCATGAGGACAAATATAAACATTATACATGGTTCCATCACATATTTTATTTCATTAGTCACCACAAACAATATAATGTTTTTATGCTACCGTCTACTATTCATCTGATAGGAACTAAAATAGAACTCGTCAGTTGATGTTGATGGCCGGACGTAGACGTGGTTCGTCGTCAACGCGTTCTCGACTCTCTTTGAATAATTTGTACCAATGAAAAACACTTGATCGCGAGGCAGAAATTTTATTCCGCACACAAAATTTGATCGAACTTCTTTGTTGAATAATTTCACTCAATAATTTCATTTCAAATTGCCGAATGTACGTCATATCTTCCGAAAAACAAACGTATTCTAAGCGCTAATAACTAATTTGATGTGATATTTGGCCTAAAAAGAAAATATTTCTGTGAATGGGTTAATTTAAAAGGTATCAATATTTGTTGCCCATAGTAGTACTAGTACCAGAAGCACAATTAAAATGATCAAATTGAGGTAAAATATAAATAAACCAAATAAACAAATTATTTGTCTATTCGACTGAAAAATGTTGCAAACTAAATACTAACTAAACATTGAAAAATATTACGTTTACGTTCATGTTGAAATATATTTGATGCAGTTCGCAATTATTTGCATATTTTACGCTGTATATGTCAAAAATGCTATAAATTTATATATAAAAATCAGTGAACTGATGAATTCAAATATATCATGTAGTTCAGAAGTGGTATTTCCAGCAAAACATTCAATTTATTCCTACGTACTGCCATGACGCCATTTTACCGAAGTGATACCTCGATTTCAGCCATTGCCCACACAGGTTTCCAGCCCTATATACAATTGACCAGCGAGCTGTATATCATAACCTAATTGTTTATTTTAGAAAAGTTTAGGTAATTTACATTATACATACATATGTATGGGGTTAGTTGAGTAAAGGAGAAATGTAAATTTTTAAAGATATTTTATTGTGGCAACTAAAGCATAAAAGAATTAATTCATAAATATACTTTGCCTTACTGGTTAATGAATGCAAAAGCTGGCACAGCCCAAGACAGCCCAGCACACGCTACTAACCAGCATACATAACATAACCACGACGCTGACAACTAAAACCACGAAATGCCAACAAAGTTTCAAAAAGGTAATTTAGTTCACAGATTGGCACACGCTCTATGCATCACAAACAATTTGTGTGTGCACCTCATGCATTATGAATGTGTGTGTGCGAGTTTAAGTATGATTGCATGAATCGAGGTGGATTGCATTATATTCTCAAGTAGCATAAAAAGCAACACGGTAGTCCATGTCCAACTTTTTTAATACTTTTGGCAGTAATGCCTTCACCGTCCTCGTTGGAACCTCATTGCAGAGTTAGCGATAAGAGAAAAAGGGACTAACATTGATTCGAAACTCGGTGCAGTATTTCGTAAGACAATATACGAACTAAATTTTTCGCCAAAATATACTGAATATGCTTATAATTTTTTATACCTTTGAAAACCTGATGTTCACCCTTTAAAACGTTTATTTACGTAATCAAGATTTACCAAAGCTTAAGATACATTCCTAAAGAAATAGATATCGTTGAATTACCGCAAATTCTTATAGGAAATGTCAACTCAAAACTAAACCACAATTATTTTCGTTAGCGCTTGAACAATCAGCAACTAGATCTTTTATAATCTCCTCTTCCAGAAAATTGGCAAAATTCCCACATGGCACGCAAAGAATATACAAGAATTGTAAATCGACATCAGTTGTTACACTTCTGCAAACGCACACATTTGCATAAGAAAACTAGCTTGGAAAAAAAGACCTAAAATGCAAGAAGAAGCAACTTGTGAAGGCAAGCAGTCGAATTAAGATTGAGATTACATGCTCGCTTGCTTATGGTCAAAAGAGGTGTGACGGGTACTTAACGAGTATAGGCAGATGATACTTTTTCGGCTTGACAATGGGAAAACTTTTAATTTTTCACATCACATTCGAAGTTTAGTGATTGACAAATATGGAGTAAACGTCATTGGAAATGAGTCGAAGCACCCACTGATAAATATAATATGTATGTCTGAGAAATACTTTATTTAAATCAGGTCACTGCTTCCCCTAGCTTGGGAACTGAACGTTTGGAATATCGGAAGGACAAGTAATAACGATTTTGAAATATCATTTGCGCGCGTTTACGTCTGTGAAACGATGATTTCCGACTACCAGGATATCATGAAGACATTAAAAGTGAATCACTACGCGAATTGAAGGCTAAAATTGATTGACAACTGTTAACAACTGTTTCGAGGATTGGAAAAAACGTTGGCAAAATTATAATGGGTTATCCCCTTTAGCAATGAAATACGCTGAGGGAGACGATAAAGATTTTAAAAACTAAATTAAGAATTTTAGAGTTATGAACGAAGTCTCACTATTTTTTGCTTATAAAGTTTGTTGTTATGGCACTTACATATGTACATATGTATATTACATCATATTTCAAGTTAATCAATTCTCTATTCGTACCACAAGTTTAAGTTGTCTCCAAAATCAGTTCTTGGTAGTCCAAAAAAGGGCTTGTTTTGGGCTTGTTTGTCAAATTAGTATATTTTAGAAAGTTTTCCTAATAAGCAATTTCTGTATACTTTTGAACATACAACTATCTTCTTATCGGAGTTTTTTTTCACTTTGTCGCCACACGGAAGCTACAAATAAAGCATTCACTTAAAGCGCTGTCGTAAATAGTATTTCTAAAAGAAGTAAATAGCCGATTCATGTAAAATGCAATGTTACGCCGGGATTTGGCATCGAATATGGATTAATCATGCAATTACATTTGCGTAGGCAGAGCGATAACAGATTTGCTTTAAGCTAACTTTCAGATAAGGAATTTTAGAAGTTACCTATGTAAAGTACATCTTTTGTAGTGATAAATAAATAAAATAAAAAAATCAATCAAATTCAGCCTTTTATGCATAGCTGCGTAACTGTCAACCACAATTTGGCCTGAAAGCAATTAGCAATGCTGTCAAACTAATGAATGTAAATTACTTGTCTAAGATAATAATTCCGATTACCACCACGGTGGCAGTAAATGGTAATCGCGGGCAACCACACATCCACCTGCACATAATTAACAAGGGCCTTGCACATACGCATTTTGAATATTTTTTACTCATGTCATCAAGTTTTACCACCACACTCGCATGAACTTTGTCGTGAAAGTTCTTAGTCTAAAATTTTCTCGCCTGTCACAAAGGCGTGAGCATAAGTTATTAAAACATTTCCGCAGCATAAATAAGCTTGAAAGTACATATCTGCAGGTTAGTGAAATAATTGTAGATAAAAGTGAAAATGCTTAGGAAAGGTTGAGTTATGGACCGTTTCCGGAGACAGGTTGGTCTCTACTAATCCGCGTTTATTCAATAACTTTCCAAAAGAAGATGCTTTCGAGTTTGATTTTTAAAGAAAACGGAACTTGTTCTTTAGGTATCATTGTTAAGAATCGTTTGTATTTTTGAATAACATTATAGCTTTGGTGCAACCGAAGTTAATATTTTTTTTATAGTGAAAATATTATTGAATATAAACTGTGTTGATGTAAATGTTTAAGCTGAACCAGTAAGCTTTGGCTTTTTGCTGCTATAAACTATAAATGTTACCAATAATAACAGCTGGTCACAGAGTAATAAAAATACGAGCGTGTTTACTCTGACTCTCTTCCCAACTACTATACTTTTTGCCCTCTTAGTGACAAAAATCCACAGCGAAATGAGAGCCTAACTTTTATTTTATAATATGAACTTTAAATTGAAATAGTTCAAACGTATTTGGTGCAAAACTTTTTAATTTTCAAATTAAAATTGCTTAACTTCAAAAATTCGAACAGTCTTTTTATCGTTCAGCCACACATTTTCTTTCAACTTATTCGCATTTCACCAGAGTTTAAATGAAACTTCAAACATTTTATAATGAAATCTTGAATATGTTTGCCGCACTACAACAATCTTGGCAAGCTTTTGTTAGCTTATGGTTTTCTATTTGTTTGTTACTCAAAGTGTTGAGTATCTAACTAGCAAGTAACTGCATTTGAGTATTTGCGAAACACTTCTTTTGCGCTTGTATCATAACTTTGTAGGGCTACAGCGAAGCACTACATGCAAAGATTTTAAAGTAAGCTTATTATACTCTCGCAACAATGTTGCTAAGGAGAGTATTATAGTTTTGTTCACATAACGGTTGTTTGTAAGTCCTAAAACAAAAAGAGTCAGATATAGGGTTATATATACCAAAGTGATAAGGCTGACGAGTAGACTTGAAATCCGGATGTTTGTCTGTCCGTCCGTCTGTCCGTCAGTCCGTCCGTAACTTGAGTAAAAATTGAGATATCATGATGAAACTTGGTACACGTATTCTTGGCTCCATAAGAAGGTTAAGTTCGAAGATGGGCAAAATCGGCCCACTGCCACGCCCACAAAATGGCGGAAACCGAAAACCTATAAAGTGTCATAACTAAGCCATAAATAAAGATATTAAAGTGAAATTTGGCACAAAGGATCGCATTAGGGAGGGACATATTTGGAAGTAATTTTTTTGGAAAAGTGGGCGTGGCCCCGCCCCCTACTAAGTTTTTGTACATATCTCGGAAACTACTATAGCTATGTCAACCAAACTCTACAGAGTCGTTTTATTCAGGTATTTCCATATACAGTTCAAAAATGGAAGAAATCGGATAATAACCACGCCCACCTCCCATACAAAGGTTATGTTGAAAATCACTAAAAGTGCGTTAACCGACTAACAAAAACGTCAGAAACACTAAATTTTACGGAAGAAGTGGCAGAAGGAAGCTGCACCCAGGCTTTTTTTAAAATTGAAAATGGGCGTGGCGCCGCCCACTTATGGACCAAAACCATATCTCAGGAACTACTAGACCGATTTCAATGAAATTCGGTATATAATATTTTCTTAACACACTGATGACATGTACGAAATATAGGTGAAATCGGTTCACAACCACGCCTTCTTCCAATATAACGCTATTTTGAATTCCATCTGATGCCTTCTTTGTATAATATATAGTACATTAGGAACCAATGATGATAGCGGAATAAAACTTTACAAAATACGGTATTTGAAAATATTTAAAATGACGTATAAGAATTCTCGATTATCACGGTATTCGAGAGTATTTTGGCACAGTGCCGCGTCTAATGACTACCCTTAAAAAGAGCGCACATTTAAGCACACATAAGTATATTCATATGGTTACCTGTTTTAAATAAAGTATGCGAATGCATGTGTCAAGTGCGTGTGATCCCTTGAGCTCATAACTCCTAAGCTCCCCTAGTTTGCTATTTACCTTTTGTGTGTTTCATTCCGCTGGCCTACGTTGCGTGGTCTGTCAGTTCAGTTACCTTTTCTTTCTCAATTTGCCTGAAAACATTTACCCGTAGCGGCTGCAATGACTTACTATCTAGAAACTGTAATAAAAAACATTGCAATTATATGTGTGAAGTTGTTGTGAAGTACAACAAATATTTGCATTAAAATTACTGCTTTCTTTTTGCTAACTGTCTGGAAAATTTTCCGCTGTTGTAAGTTTAAGAGGGTATTCCATTTTGGCCGTGTTAATGATGGAAATATATGACGTGAAAAAAATTTTTTGGTCTAACTTAGAATAAGGCGATTTATCAGTAGTTGTAGTTAGGTCTTGTTGCAGGTAGTATCTGCGATTTTTGTAAACATATTGGGAATACGGGCGGCGAAAAGTGACCATCTTTATGATTGTCGCTGAAATTAAATTGGTATTGAAATTAACATAACACTATTGTACTCTGTAGCAACAAAATATGAAATGTAGCACATAAAACCAAGTGGGGGCTTAAATTTTACTTGACTGAAATTCAAGCAATCGCCACCACAGAGCTAACAAAAACACACAGAAGCAAAAATCACACTGACACCGATTATACAAGCAGACCGCAATCGCACAAAAAATTTCAACAGCCAGCAGACGTATTCATAGCATCAAAGGTATTTGCAATTCTAAGCATTAGTGCTTTGGTGCCTTTTTGTCTGTGTTGTTTTTGAAACGGAGATGCGCTTCTGCGCTATATTTCTTTTGTTACTCGTTTTTGAAAATGTCCAAGTGAGATTATGATTTTAATTAAACGGATTTGTCTGACGGGAGTTCAGGGTTATAATTAAAAAAGTACGTGAAAGGGTTTCCTTGTTTAACTTTGGCTCTAGTGGAAATGAATAATGTGAAATTTATATCGTTGAGTATTCGGAATAGTGACGTATATTTGGTGTATTATGTTATGGGGTAATTGGCCAGCGTCTACAAATATTCATATCTATTTATATATATAAGAAGAGATGAGTGCAACATTCAATTTTAATCAAAGCTAAAACATTATTAAGCGCTTGCATAGCCAAATTTAATATAAAATCGCTGATTGTCTACAATTTATTAGCTAATATAGGAAAAACTTAAGCAAAGCGAGAATATGAAAACGGTTGCAATATCTGATAGACTAAACAGATATCCTTTCGACAGATTTCATACCCTATGATAACACTTAGTCAGTCAGGTGTACTTTAGTTTTTTTCATTACTGCTATTTACACTGTATGCAATAATTAACGAAAATGAACCGAAAACATTAGTGTCACATACATATAATAATAGAGTATACATAGATATAGATATTATAGAGCATAATGGAATACTCTATTAGCCAGCCAGTATTTAAACTACGACATTTATTAGCAACCGTTGACGACTTGCAAACTAAATTATAAAGGATGCAGCCTTTATTTACTAAATACTGAAGTGGTGGTTGTGTCAAGGATTCAGCGCTACAATGCCCTTCCTTTGAATTATAATGCTCTGTCCTTTCCTTCGCACTTTCAATTATGCATTGTGGCAGCTTCTTCCTTCGTCCCATGATTACCATTATCGTGTTTCTTAGATTCACGATTTAAGCTTCGATTCGCGGGCCAAGGAATTTGCATAAATTTATAAATTATGCGCATCGCTTTTTGCAAATGCTACCCAGAGGCAGCTGGCCCTCTTCAAGTGCTAATGGCCAATTATTCCAAATATATATGAAAATTCATAGATTTTTTAAGACAATATAAAGTGGAAGTTTATTTGACAAAATTCACATGCAGTTGAGCTTCTTGTTTCTTCTTAGTTTCTTTTTTTCGACTTTATCCGATCTTGCCATATATGATATTGATATACATTGACATAAAAAATAGTAACACCTTTTAATTTAAAATTCGCACGAAAACTCATACGTTCAATTTTTTTTATAGGTTGGTATAACTGTCAGTGTCATCTGTGCCAAAGTTCACATCAAAACCAGCATTTTTATTTAGTACACACTTTCTGAAATAATTTAAGTGCATTCGGCGATTTTACGATTCCTTTAAATTTTGTGCACGGAAAACATGTCTGATGCCGAATGTTGGAAAAGACCTTTAGTGGTAATTGTTTGTCCCGAGCAAGTGATTTTGATTGGTACAAATTATTAAAAGAGGGTCGACAATGCGTTGACGACGAACCATGTTCAGGAAGGCCATCAACATCAACTGATGATCAACACGCTAGTAAAATAAATGAATTGGTGCTTGAGAATTGATTATTAATAGTTAAAGATATTATTGGCATTTTTGGAACATCGGAAGGATCAGGAAACCCTTTTAGAACGATAATTTGGGTTTATTAAAAGTGAACACACGAATGGATCCACAATTATTAATTTTTTTTTGAAAAACAACGTCGCTTTAACGTCCGTGAAGCAATGCTTTTCGAATACCAGAATGTCATGAAACATATTATTTCTGGCGATGAGTCTTGGAGGTATGCTTATGACATGGAAACGATTAATCAAAAACCATGGCAAAGCAGCTCAAATATCAAGGTTATTTTCACAGTTTTCTTCGATTATCGAGGTGTGGTGAACTCTGGAATTCCTCCTGTTTGAATTATAACCAAACTGTTTGAAAGAAATAAACTTTTTTAACTCGTTATTTATTCCTATTCTGGTGGGGAAATAAAATGACCTCATTGAGTGAGAAATATTTCATTCTGATTTTATTGTTAATTTTTTCTTGCTTTATACAAATTTTAAAACTATCTTATCTAATTAAATATATGTATGTGATGTATGTTACAGCACACCACATGGGGTTGTTTTCAACCATAAAATGCCATTGTTGAATGTGGTCATACAATTTATGTTTTATGGTTTGGGCTGTTTTCAAGTGCACAAGTGCATTTGTAATCAATTGCCAAACCTAAGTAAATATGTTTATATAACATATCTTGAGCACATGCGTATTACATTTAAATGCATACGTGCCTCAATGTATGTACATATGTAATAATGCTGCATATATATGCATGTATATTTATGGGTTTATTTATGTATGTATTAATATATAAATAGATATTTATATTTAGTATAATTTCGGCTTTTGCAGTCATAAATAAGCATGTTCAAAATATTTGAACTCCTGTCGCCTAAACTGTCAACAAAGAATACTTCGTTTGTCTGTTATCCTCAACTGGTGAAGCTATGTCGTAAAAAGAGAAAGTGATGTGATCCAATAACTCTAGTTTTTGCATCCTGATAATGCACTATACTGTATATATTCAAAATACGTATTCCAAATTTTCAACCAATATCTGTCGTATCCACCGTATGAGTAATTTAGTTCCGTATGACTTAATTCACCAAAATCAAACGACCGCCCAGGAAAATTTATTTTTAAAAAGAAGACATTAAAACAAAACAAGGCTTAAAACAAAAGCTGTTGGGAGCCAACAACACCCGGTGTTCCCAAACGGTCTAGTACTAACCGTTTTCATTGAAACCTGTGCTTACATTTGTTGTCTTCATACAACAACCCACAGGAATAATTATTTTCCTCCATTAATGTTATTAATAGGTAAACATATGTTATTACACACAAGTACACGAATCTGATTGTCGTAGGCAGATACGTAAAATCGACCATAGAAAACTACTTTCATACACACACAAATGAATATTGGTGTACAGCAGAATATTGTTTTTAATTTACGCCATTTGCATATGAAATGGCTTATACTGTAAAATGTTGCATTATAATTATACACAATAATTTTACAAATGAAAGCAATAGTATATTTATAATCATAGTATTTGTAATTTACAAGAATAAAACAATAAAAAGATTTCGTAATTGAGCTACAAAAATTCAAACGAAATTATTTATGTAAAACCTCGTTAAAATTCATTAAAGTTTGTAAAAATGAAAGTGTTGTTTTACTTATGTAAGTAACTATTATAAAACAATTCATATGTCAGTTTTAATGCGTATGAGAAGTTGTAAACATTGCTCCAAAATATACAAAGTTCAATAACGGTCTAATCTTTAGTTTATAGACCAGAAAAACTTATATATATCTTTTTGTTCTGTAGTTGAGAAATATAGTACTTCTTGGATTATACACATTTTTGTCATTATTGTGAGGTTGATTGTAACTGAAAGCTATTATTTCACCTAACAGTGGTACAGAGCTTTGAAAGATGGTGGAGAGATTGTGTAGACATGCCTCGTTCTGGACGACCTTTGACCTTGACAAGCAGCTTGGCAACATGTTTATCTCGAGTCTGTGACATCGCCCACTTGCTTGGTATTCTTTTCTCCAGACTATTACTCAAATTATCAGCGTCTCCGAAAGATGACCTGTAAAAGTGAAAATTGTGCAACACTATACATTGTATAAACATAATAAGTAAGCACTTTCTTTAACTAAACAAAAATTATTGTCCTTATTAAGGAGTTGTTGCATGCATCCAAAACATCTAGTAGAAAGCTCTGATAGTGTCGTGCAACAAAAGTAGGATAATTTGTTTAATGTGTGTTATGCAGAAGAAGTGCAGCTCTTTTTGTCACACAACAGTGACACATTGCTGATATTTGTTATGTACCCTTGAGTTGAACATATTGTCAGAAATGCTTCGCCTGAAACAGATTAGTAGTAGCCATAGCTCGTACTACCTGCAATGTGTTCACTTAATTACTACTGACCAATTCTATATTGCAAGTTGCTAATACGAGAATATATTCACTAAAGATAAGTAAGTGTACTTCTGCAGTTGAAGAGAGCGCTTGGAAACGGAAAAACTGCACATTGTGCAGTTTACGATTTCAGGATTTCTTTAAATTAATTTTACGATTCTGTGTCGGTGACAGTTGAATCCTTAAAATGGGGTTAATATAAAATTTTTGATCAGCTCTTAAATTTGAAAGACTTTATACACCAGTTTATATGTTAGGAATAGGAAATTATTTGAATTTTTAATTTTCAAAACTACGTATTTTAACAGCTATAATTGCTTTCGTTCTTATGTCTTTTTGTTACAGTGAACAGATTATGAATTAATAAATATAAAATTTCATGAAAATTAAAAATTATCATAAACCAATGACAATAATTTTATAGTTCTTAGCACCTAGTGAAACCTATTTGGTGAGATAATACATTTTGTTTTGGTTTTAATAAGAAACAAGTTTTAACAAATTGCATACGAGGCTATGCTACTTAAATTAGATATTTTAACATATTTTTGCAAATATTTAACCGAATTTTGAATTAAATTAAAATACTATGTAATTAATTTTAAAACTTGTTTTTCTAGAAATATTGAGTTTTAAAATAATAAATTAAGTAAAAGTATAACCTTATTACTGAACATAAATAAATAGTTTTTGAAGTTCATAAAATCATTCAACAAAAAGTCTAAATAAATTATGAGATATGATTCCCGAAAATTTTGTTAGTAAATTTTTCATATTTTCAATTTCAACTGGGAAGCCACTTACATGACTCCACACGATGGCATCTGCAGCGCCAACTCGGTTGCATTTACGGTCGCTTTAGTGCACTGCATTGACCCAAATTCCTCCATGGTCATACTTATTGAATGCAAGTGGTCGAGAGAATGAAGACGAAGTATGTAAGTTGAAGCGTTGAGTACCTTTTCATAAGAGCCACTTTCTTCGACCGTAGCATGTGATGCCTATAGTTTTGAACTCTTTTATATCCATATTATATACGTACATATGTATTTGCTTACATCTGTGTGAATGTCCATGCAAATATATACGAATGTGTCTCTTTGTGCAGGGATGTTGACTTTAATGTTGCTTGTTGCTATGTAAATATTTGCATAAGTATTCTTTTTTTGCTTGTAACGGCCTTTGGCTTGATAAATATACTCATTCCCTTGGCTTTTTACTAACTTATGTATTTCAAACGGAATTTTTTGGAGATTTGTTGTTCTTTTTGGGCAAGACATTGACTATCCGAGTTGAGTATATGTGTGCTTAAATTCAAATTCAGGTAGCTGAAAAGTTTAATTGGCTTAAAATTATATGTGTTAATTTATATCGCTTATACCAATATTTATTGACTGAAACAAATAAAAACAATATTTTGGCAAACGTTTTGGAAACCTGAGTATGCAACTGCTGCATCTTCTAAATGAACTTTAAATAACATATGGTAGCCTTATTCAGGTAAAATAGAGAAAATATTCTGCCTGAATATAAATATAATAAATTTCTTCATTACAGGAATTGTGAAAACTCTAAACTGATTTTCAAATTCACGCAACTTTACACCAGTTTGATAACTTTCCCAAAACGTTAGCAGCTTGAACAGGATGTGATACATACCAGAAATTATTCTCGAGACTTTTCACCTTCGCACTATTACTCATTCCAGTCGCTAAAATTTTGTTTGGTTGGGAGAAGCTTCATTCCAAATCAGAGTGCTTAAAACCTCCTCGGTCTATTTTTTGCCTGGAGGGATCGAAAATTTTGTTAATGAGGAGTCAATCAATTGCCCAAAAGGTCGCAAAATGTATTGGATAAAAATGAAAATTTGTAATTTACGTAATAAAAATCGTGTTTAAATTGCACTAAACAAACGAACCTACTCTGTGAACGACCCAATACTCTAAAAGACATATATTAATTTGAAAAGTATTCTTTATAGCAAGTGAAAGTATATATATTTTTTCTTTGTGCTATATAGACATTGTATTTAAATCTTCCTCATAAACATCAAAGACAATTTGATTTTATTTCCAGCTCAATTAATGTCACCATACGCTCATACGCCCCACTCAGCTCTTACTTTCGATTTAACCACATAAGACACAGAGTAATTCACATATTTATTATCTTGATACACAACTGTGTTGCATAACTGAATTTATATCCGATTTGTTTGAAATCGCATTGATACAAGTATTACGTCCTTCCACATCCTTTTACGCTGTAACACAACAACTGTGTAAAAAATAGTTGATAAAACTACTGATTACTAGCTTAAAATTTGTTTGTATGGATTTCAAAAAATATTCAGCAATAACCCAACGGTAAAAGAGGAAAATAATACAACTATCACAAGCTTTTATTTTTATAATTTTTGTAAAGTTCTTGGTTCTTCAAGCATAAATGGCTGTTAAATTTATTGTTCTTACAATATTATACACATTACAAAGAAGCATGCTTAAAAATAACTATTTTTTCTTTGCTTTAGTTGTATTTCTTGTGGATTGCGTCGAAAACAAAAAATAGTGCAACAATAAAATTGGAATTGTCAAAGTTTGCCTTCAACATCACTCTGGTAGTTGCTTGGAGTATTTTGTATATTTTGTGCTTTTTTTCAATTTCGACGATATTTTACTTTTTCAATTGCTTTCATAAATTTATCGCTTACTCCTTCCTGCTTACTTTTGGGTGAAATTGCATTTTATGGGCACTGCAATAGGAAGTTTGCAAAAAGTCTCCCCGTGCTACTTACAAATTGTTTCACTATTGTTATTATAGTTTTTTTTAACAATTTTCATAAAATAGTTAAGAACAAAGTTTTGAATGCGCTGAGCGAGCACTTTATCCACTTAGGATATATTTACAATGTAAAGCATAATCGGCAGACAGTACAATGATCAAACCGACGAAATTTCGAGTTACAAAATTGCAGCACTTTGTAATCGGAACGTATGAAGTTTTATCGGTTCTTTGTGAGATGAGGTATCCATTGGCTTATATACAAATTTATCGCAATTAAAAAACGTGTGGAAAGTGTAATAAGATTTTAGTTACAATTGTATTATTGCGAATAAACATAACAGTAATAAAAGTATACGGTATATTAAATAATATAATTGGGCTTTTAGAGCCTAATGATGATTACTTTCAGAAGATTTTATAAGTACTTCTTACAGCTATTAGCAATTAGCTCAAATAATTACATTATCTTTAAACTTCTTAAACTTTTTCACTCCCTTACATTTACCACAACCACTTCTATTTCATTTTTTTGTTCTTCTTAGCTTTGCTTTACAATTTGGCATTCAAAAGGCCTTTTGACAGTGGCTCTGTTGCCAACTCTAGTTTTAGTATTGACTCATTTAACTATTTGCCTTTGGCTTACAGCTGTGAGCTTTATCCAAAGAGCGTGTACCTATCATCATCAGACCTTTATCTTATTTCTATTCACAATTTCCTAGAAGCGATTGAAATGAGCTGCTGAGTTACTCAGTAGAAGGCTTTGTTGAAAGTACTTGCAACACAAACTACTTGTTGTAATTATTATATTCTAGTCATTGTATTCTTCTTGTGATTTGCCTTATAAAGAAAATTTATTTTTCATTCGGAATAAACGATTCTTACGAATAAAACGTTTCTACATATAAATTATAAACTTTAACAGGCTTAAAGTAATCACACCCTTCATAATGCGTATGAACTTGGTGGCAGTATCAAAAGGAAAGAAGTTTATTAGTAATGAAATTAGCCCCAATTCATAATGAAATCTGTTAATAGTAAAACCAAGTAATATACAGTGCGTTTCGTAAGATTCAAATACACAGTTTTCTTTTCAACAATATATATATGTATATAAATAAGTTGATTTAACTATTCCCGTCTGTCTGTCAGTCTGTACATGTATAAACGGACATGTTTAACATGTAACTGTCATACAAACTGAACGATCTAACTAAAGTCTACGCCAGAAAATTTTTTTATTTAACAAAATATCCTCAAGAAATTCAATAAGGAGTATTTCAACAATCTTTAAAAGTATTGTTCAGAACCACTACACCATACCAAATCACTGTATAGCGATCAAAATCATAACAAAAATGCACCTCATCTGAGAGCTAAAGCCAAAGTTGACGTTTCTCCTGAATCATCTCCAATTGTAGGTATGTGAGAATTTATGGTATGAATTCTATTAATTCATTCTTGCTATAAAATTACAGTTCATTCCCTCTGAAAACAAATTCTAAAAAGCACTGTTTAACTTGTTTAAATTCGGGTTTACAGATAACATTCTTTTGATATTTCTTACTAGCTTTTTATCTATAAAATACATATATTTATACTTATAAAGTTGATCCGCCCCTGTAAACCTTGGGATTAGCAAACATGATTATGAGCCATACGCACAGGTGTTTGTTATATGTATGAAGTCTAAAGGAAAATATTTTATTTAACATAGGCAGTTAAATAGAAACTTTCAAATCGAACAAAAGAAAAAGTATGCATTGCGAAACTTGAGGTGTTACATTTTAAGACTGTACTGCCATTGGCCATTGACATTTGCATAACTCTGTGGACACACCACCAATGTTGTAACACTGCAATGCAGCTTATCTTTGATGCCACTTCCATGCATTCCTCAAAGTTGTCCCTCACATAGCCTTCATAGTTAAATCGTATGGCTAAACTCGCAGAACTAAGGTAAATAGTGAAACACTTTTAAAACACTTGCAGGAAAAGAGAACTTCTTTTGACGCACGTGACAGTTTTACTGCGACATTGTGGTAGGAGGAGCATAAAACAAATTGTCACGCTAAATATTGCTTGCAAACTGTTGAATCTTTATATGGCTTTCATTCGCTTAAATGTTTATAAATGCCGCTTTGAGTACAGACGCTTTTTTCACTTTTCAAGAGATTCATGCATAAATAAGAAAAACTTTCAGCTAATGCAGTATAAATATGAATTCTATACTGACTTGTATATGAGAAAAATATTATGGCAAGAATTAATTTATATACACACATGTTGTATTTGATTTGTTAAAGTATGATCTCAAGCCATTATTTAATTTCGGATCCCACCCACGTTTTCTTAAGTTATATTGAGCAATTTTTTTATGGAAATACTATAGAACTAGGAATTAACCTTCTTGTATGGTACAAGTATGCTTATATTCTTCTCTTGCTGCAAATAAAAGTGTCGAAAAACACCTGCTCGAGATCTTAAAAAGGATAAATAAATATATATTACTATAAACGTTTTTGTTGCAGAAAGTGCCTTTTAACTCTCTGCTAAGGTGTCGCTGACTTTGCAGTTACTGTACCACATTTCACACTTCACTTCTGGAAAATGAAAAATAAAATATTGCTTTCTTTCCGTCTGCTCATGGAATGTCATATTCGCTCATGCATCTATTGCAACATGTGCAGCATCAATTATTTATGAGCTGAAGACGCATGTACCAATTGGTTGACTTTGCGATAAAGCGCGACTTAACGTAATTTACCTTCGGTGGAGCACCCGTTTGAGTGACGTGACAGCTGTAGCTCAACGCTTTGTGCATATTTTTACTTTTTTCAAATTTTATATACATACGAACATTTTCTTGAGTTAAGAAAATAAACATTCATTTAACAATTTTTTTGTCTGCACTTCATAGTTTCTTTTTTACTATTCATCTGCTTCTTCTTCTTCTTAATTGGCGTAGACACCGCTTACGCGATTATAGCCGAGTTGACAACAGCGCGCCAGTCGTTTCTTCTTTCGCTACGTGGCGCCAATTGGATATTCCAAGCGAAGCCAGGTCCTTCTCCACTTGGTCCTTCCAACGGAGTGGAGGTCTTCCTCTTCCTCTGCTTCCCCGGCGGGTACTGCGTCGAATACTTTCAGAGCTGGAGTGTTTTCATCCATCCGGACAACATGACCTAGCCAGCGTAGCCGCTGTCTTTTAATTCGCTGAACTATGTCAATGTCGTCGTATATCTCGTACAGCTCATCGTTCCATCGAATGCGATATTCGCCGTGGCCAATGCGCAAAGGACCATAAATCTTTCGCAGAATTTTTCTCTCGAAAACTCGTAACGTCGACTCATCGCTTGCTGTCATCGCCCAAGCCTCTGCACCATATAGCAGGACGGGAATTATGAGCGACTTATAGAGTTTTGCTTTTGTTCGTCGAGAGAGGACTTTACTTTTCAATTGCCTACTCAGTCCGAAGTAGCACCTGTTGGCAAGAGCAATCCTGCGTTGGATTTCCAGGCTGACATTATTGGTGGTGTTAATGCTGGTTCCTAAATAGACGAAATTATCTACAACTTCAAAGTTATGACTGTCAACAGTGACGTGAGAGCCAAGTCGCGAGTGCGACGACTGTTTGTTTGATGACAGGAGATATTTCGTCTTGCCCTCGTTCACTGCCAGACCCATTTTCTGTGCTTCCTTGTCCAGCCTGGAGAAAGCAGAACTAACGGCGCGGGTGTTGAGGCCGATGATATCAATATCGTCGGCATACGCCAGCAGCTGTACACTCTTATAGAAGATGGTACCTTCTATATTTAGTTCTGCAGCTCGAACTATTGTATCCAGTAGCATGCTGAAGAAGTCGCACGATAGGGAGTCGCCTTGTCTGAAACCTCGTTTGGTATCGAACGGCTCGGAGAGGTCCTTCCTGATCCTGACGAAGCTTTTGGTGTTATTCAACGTCAGTTTACACAGCCGTATTAGTTTTGCGGGGATACCAAATTCAGACATCGCGGCATAAAGGCAGCTCCTTTTCGTGCTGTCGAAAGCAGCTTTGAAATCGACGAAGAGGTGGTGTGTGTCGATTCTCCTTTCACGGGTCTTTTCCAAGATTTGGCGCATGGTGAATATCTGGTCGGTTGTTGATTTTCCAGGTCTGAAGCCACACTGATAAGGTCCAATCAGTTTGTTGACGGTGGGCTTTAATCTTTCACACAATACGCTCGATAGAACCTTATATGCGATGTTGAGGAGGCTAATCCCACGGTAGTTGACGGGTCTTCTTTTTTATGGATTGGGCATAGCACACTTAAATTCCAATCGTTGGGCATGCTTTCGTCCGACCATATTTTACAAAGAAGCTGATGCATGCTCCTATCAGTTCTTCGCCGCCGTGTTTGAATAGCTCGGCCGGTAGTCCGTCGGCCCCCGCCGCTTTGTTGTTCTTGAGGCGGGCAATTGCTATTCGAACTTCTTCATGGTCGGGTAATGGAACGTCTGCTCCATCGTCATCGATTGGGAATCGGGTTCTCCTTCTCCTGGTGTTGTGCGTTCACTGCCATTCAGCAGGCTGGAGAAGTGTTCCCTCCATAATTTAAGTATGCTCTGGGCATCAGTGACTAGATCACCTTTGGGGGTTCTACAAGAGTATGCTCCGGTCTTGAAACCTTCTGTAAGCCGCCGCATTTTTCGTAGAATTTTCGAGCATTACCCCTGTCGGCCAGCTTATCAAGCTCTTCGTACTCACGCATTTCGGCCTCTTTCTTCTTCTGTCTACAAATGCGTCTCGCTTCCTCTTCAACTCTCGGTATCTATCCCATCCCGCACGTGTAGTGGTCGATCGTAACGTTGCGAGGTAGGCAGCCTGTTTTCTCTCCGCTGCGACACGGCACTCCTCGTCGTACCAGCTGTTCTTTTGCACTTTCCGAAAACCAATGGTTTCGGTTGCAGCTGTACGTAAGGAGTTTGAAATGCCGTCCCACAGTTCCCTTATACCGAGTTGTTGACGAGTGCTCTCAGAGAGCAGGAGTGCAAGCCGAGTAGAAAATCGTTCGGCTGTCTGTTGTGATTGCAGCTTCTCGACGTCGAACCTTCCTTGTGTTTGGTGGCGCGCGTTTTTTGCTGCACAGAGGCGGGTGCGAATCTTAGCTGCAACAAGATAGTGGTCCGAGTCGATGTTAGGACCTCGGAGCGCACGCACATCTAAAACACTGGAGACGTGTCTTCCGTCTATCACAACATGATCGATCTGGTTGGTAGTTTTTCGATCCGGAGACAGCCAGGTAGCTTGATGAATCTTCTTATGCTGGAATCTAGTACTACAGATAACCATATTTCGGGCCCCGGCGAAGTCAATCAGCCTCAACCCATTTGGGGATGTTTCGTCGTGGAGGCTGAATTTACCGACCGTAGTGCCAAATATACCTTCTTTGCCCACCCTGGCGTTAAAGTCGCCAAGCACGATTTTGACATCGTGGCGGGGGCAGTCTCATAAGCGCGCTCCAAGCGCTCATAGAAGGCATCTTTGGTCACATCGTCCTTCTCTTCCGTCGGGGCGTGGGCGCAAATCAGCGATATGTTGAAGAACCTCGCTTTGATGCGGATTGTGGCTAGACGTTCATTCACCGCAGTGAATGATAGTACTCGGCGACGGAGTCTCTCTCCCACCACGAATCCTACACCAAACTTGCGCTCCTTTATATGGCCACTGTAGTAAATGTCACAAGGACCTACTCGTCTCTGTCCTTGTCCCGTCCATCGCATTTCTTGGACGGCGGTGATGTCAGCCTTTGTCTTTACGAGGACATCAACCAGCTGGGCAGCGGCACCTTCCCAATTAAGGGACCGGACATTCCAGGTGCATGCCCTCAATTCGTAGTCCTTATTTCGTCCATGGTCAAAAGGGGGTTTCTCATCCGAGGCTGTTGGTAGCTCTTCACTGGGGGTGTTTTTTACGTGGCGGGTCCCAAACCCAGCGCACAACCCTTGTAGGGAATATTTCGCCTTCTCACTTTAGCTCGCCTTCGAACGGATGTTCTTAGGCTACCCAGAGGATACTTGGTCAAAGACTGAAGTAGTGAGCTGCTTGCTGAGCCATGTGTAAAAGAATCGTTTCTGGCCACTCCCAAGTGAATGGCGATCAGAGAACTTTCCTCACTTACGTGAACTTAGTTTTTTTTATTTCAACTTTGACCTTTAAAAACTTTTCGGGAAAAAAATTTTTTTTTTTATAGTTTATATTATATTTGTTTTTTGCTTTGAAAAATGTAAATTTTATGTGGGAAATTAAAATTGATTTGAGGAATTGATCAAACATTTTTGAGGATTTTTACACGAAGATTTAGATTTTATGAATTTGATCGCAAATTTTTTCAGGGAATACACATGCTGCCATAAATTTTTTATTATTTCATATTTTGTTTTGTTTTTATTTTTCCAAATTAAAGCCATTTTCAATTTGAAAATTTTCACGGGATTACCCCTGGCAAATAAATAATTTTTTTAATATTTCCCCCTTTTAATATTTGTTTCGAGTTTGAATCCCGTTATCTTCCTACTTATGTTGCTTACATTTCCCATCTACAATATATCAGATTATATAATTAATGGTTTGTATTTGTAGAGAATGACTGTTTAAATTTTTCAACGTTTCCCACAGATCTCCATTTA
>NC_065919.1:70922701-70939826 GCF_024586455.1 Bactrocera neohumeralis
AAAGGTTTGACGCTGCCAAAAAAGGCTGTTAAAGGTTCATTCAACTGCCGTAACAAGAAAAAAGAAGTCGCATAGGTAGAGAAGTATTGTCCGCGAAATGATATCTTAAGACTGAAAACTGTCATTTTATTTTATGCTCTGGTATACCTAATGTAAAGCGTTGGTAATTCTATGAAAATACTGCCGAAGCATAAATGAATGAATAAAGTGAGCAATTGAAAGAATAAGTGAGCTGTTGAGGTTCGCAGAGTTAAAGTATTTTTATTGCGAAATTAAAAAAAGTTTCCTTAAAAAGAGCATTTGAACAATTTTAAATAAAAATTAAAATTATAAAAAAATTAAAACTCTCAATCTGGACTTAGTTCACTTTTGAAGTTTTCCAAAATTAAAAACTATCACAAAATTTTCAATTTCCAGACGAAAATAGTACACAACGTTATGACCTAACGTTAAGTTTGATTTCCATTTCTATTTTCTCAACCCCAACTCTAAACGTGTTTGAAATAAGTTCAGTGAAATAAGGCTATAAAATGAAAATTTCCGTTTAATCGCAAATAGTTGGAAGCAAGATTAACCTCCTCTTGGAATCTGAATAAGCGAGCAAGGTAAAACTGTCTTGACGTGGTTTGACCCAGAACAGAGTAAGCATAACATTTACGTTCACACGAGCCTTCTTTGGTTTTTTGGTTTTGGCGAGTCAGTATGATTTCACTGAGACGATTGATCTTAGTTTCAACGTCACGCCCGTGAAACCATGTTTCGACACCTTTAGTAATACCTTTCAGGATTTCTGCATTGTCGGCCCGCGGCTTTCACCTTGACACGCATAGTGATATTCACCTTCATACAACATTTCCAATTATGTTTTTCTACGCTGTACAACTCATGTTGTAAGAGCATTTTGGAAAAATTCAATGGGAAAAGTAAGCTTCCAGTACTTATAAACTGAATGTTTCGAAATCATTTGCCTAAGTGCACTCATGCACTCTCTCGCACTCACACAAAAATCCAAAGTTCTTGCGAAAGTGCACTGTGCATTCAAGAAACTTTGGAACAAAGTGTACAAAGCTGAAAATCGTGCCAACTTTAACATTATACATCAACTAATTGTGGGAGGCTCAGTAGGCAGCATTATTCATCTTTCAAGGCACAGCGACTTACTCTTAACACAATTCTGCACAGCTTTCACTTTTGAACTTCATCTTATGGCCTCCGTTCTGTAAGCGTGTATGCGAAGTTTCTTTTATTTTCTCTTAACTTTCTTCGTGTTTTGCCTGCTTCAACGCATTTCACACTATTTTTACTTAATTGCGTTCGCAATTTGCTGTTTTGTTCTCCCGACAGCGAAATGCCCTCAGGTGGTACTTTTTACAGCTTTGTGGTCCGCAGAAAAATTACGAGCTCCAAACAGAATAATTATGTAATATATAATAGAATGTTTTTCGGTAGATTTTTCCCAAGTTCTATTTTTTGAAATTTCTACAAATATTATCGCCATTTACTGTTTTCCTTGCTTCACCAACTTCCTTTCTATGCTGTTTTTTTTTCATTGCTCCAAAACGCCTGTGTGTACGTTTCGCATTCCCCTTCAAATAACCCGAGTAACGCACTTGTGCCGAACACACATGACAAAGGAAATACTTGAATGTTTTAAACATGCTCCTTTCTAGTGTTTTTATCCGTATTAAAAACATTGTTGTGGACCTACACTTGCATTGTTTTACCACTACACACACAATATATATGAATATACCCATTTTCGCTAGGCAATGGCTTCGCTTCTCCTTTCCTTTACACTCGCAAAGTGTGTGTGAGTCTCTAAAGGAATATTTTATTAGACGCTTAAGCAGCATGACGACATTAGTGACAACAATTTCGTGTCCAGTCAGTGACATCACTCACGTACTTGGCATTCTTGCAACTCTGTCACGTTGACCTTGCAAGATGTTTACAATGTTGCAAGTCAGGAGAATAATATTGCATTATGTATTGTTGTTATAATTAGGGATGTGCGCTTTAAATTCGATATTGTTACCGATTTACAGAAATTTCCACATTGAGATATATTTCATATGATATCAGAAAAAAAGATTTTTCAAAGCTCTATGGATCTCTAAGGAAAACATGAATTGTACATATTAACTAACCAAATATATTTAGTATACTTGTACTTTCATGGTAGAATTCACAGTGGACAAACGGTTTCCAATTGAATAATTCGACATTGGAGAAAGAATTAGAATTTTGTAAAGATATTACATTATCAAAAACTTTGCTGGATGATTAGATTAAAAATGGTGCAGTTTCGTTTCATTCTTCTCTACCTTTATGTTGATCACCCTATTACCTATAGTTGTTTCAATCCCACGATAGATTACATAACAAGCGTGCAATAACAATTTTTTTTCTGATTTTGGAAGGCCGAAAAACTCATTTTGGAGTGATCTACGACCTTGATTGAGTTCACCATTCCATCATTAAGCGTTGTCGCTTGATGGAGCTTCATCGCCAAAAATTGAATTTGTTCATCGATTCCTTCGTTGCTATGTTAATCTATGTCGAATGTTGTTAAAAATAATTCAGCAAAAATATTCGCGATCTTATTTCAATTTTTGGAAGTTATGTATATTTTAATATACTGTGAACAACAATAAAATGTCAAACTTTAAGATAACGTTTTGAGTTGCCAGATTGCAGTACTAGAATTGCCAAATCCCAAAATATAAAAAGCAACCTACGTATAACACTTTGGGTGATTACTATCGCTTGTGCATTTGGTCTACATTAAGAGAAATGTTGACGTGTAAAGCAATTATTCACATTTGAAGGCTTATGAATGATCGCGCACATTTGAGGGCTTTTGAGACGATCAACCAAAGTCAATTCCATTTGTGTGTAAGGCAACCAATATGTCAAACGTTAAGCAAACCGCGGTTTTTGTCAAAAGGTGTCAACAGTCAATAATTACAAATACATAGTTATTTAACACGTCACGAGTCACGTCCATTCTTTATTGTCATGGTATTTTTTAGCACGACTGTTGAGGAGTGAAATACATAGTTCATCGGAATACAGACGATGGGTTTAATGACATTAAAATATTTGTTTATATTATACATATATATAAATATCACGTACATATTTGATTTCCATATTTAAATTAACATATTTGCGCGAAATAAAGTACTCAAATGCGCCTTGTTTAAAATTATTCTTAATGAACACAACATAAAACACTGAGTATTTCCGTATTTTAGTATGTCAAAAGCCATACTATTTTCGCAGGAATGAAAGTGGCATAATTTGTTTATAGAGTTGCACAAATACTCACAAGCAAGTTTTCACACTTTTGTTATTCTCTGTGGCGCAAAGCTGATATTTCGCCTGTTCGTGTGACCTAATTTTAAAGCTGTGGCTATAAAGTTAACAGAAATTAGTCAGTTTGTGTCTCTTTTAACATTCTCACCGTGAATGTTTGCCAAGCACGAACAATTCTGTTATGTATCCACTTAATTACAACTGAAACAATTTCATGTTGTGTGGCCGAAATACGAGTAGCAATAAAATATTTGTGTGTCAATATGTATCCTTTTGCCAAGAATCTGAAATTTTATATTTGAAATTTTTTTATTTTTAGTTTACTTTTCAGCGTGCTTTTAAAGGAGTAGTAAATTTATATACTCAAAAGTTTTTAGACTTCTCCTTTTGTTATCTTTGGTGATTTTTTAGAATTTCTTCATACATTTTTAAACGCGTTACTAAAAAGTTTTACCCATTCCAGTGATTTGGTCACGTAGCTATGTAACTTATGAAACTATATTCTTTTCGTAATTAGGAACAAAAGAACGTCATTGATATTTATGATTGAATAGGTCTACAATTAGACATGTCAAGTGAAATTTTGCGAAATATTCGCAAATACTACAAACCATAGGAATATGCTCTTTTTTTAGGTATAAACTGATAGACATTTAGGTACCCTATACACCAAATGCATCACTTTGTTGACACATGCAACGCTAATTCGGTTGTATTTACAACCGGCTCAGTGACCTGGTTCTTGCACGGTCACTTCTTTTGTACACCAGCCTCCGAGCAATACACTGGCCTACAAAAAAATATATTTGGTTTGGTGCAGCTCTGTGCGCATCAGTAGTCGGTATAGTAGGTAGGATGAACCACATTCCCGCTACTAGATGTTTTTTCTTCTTTCTTATGAACAAGGGCTGATATGAAAAATATGATTTGTTTTCTCGTATCAACTCATAAAATACATCCAAAATCAGGTATAAAATCTTAGGAACAAAAATGAGTGTAGGCCAGTGATATGAGTGTGGAAGTTGAAAGATTGCGCTGCACAATGTTTACAGTTCTACTGCAGTCAAAGCTATTTCAAGACAAACTTCTTTATGCTGTTTGTCGAAACTCACAGCAATCATGTTTATATTTATTTTCCATTTTTCTCCTCATATCTACTTCCAAATCTATGAATAGATATGCAAATGTGTGCATTTGTGGCTTTGAGTGCAGAGATCTTGAATTTTAGAACACATGTACCGACAAGATATTACTCTTAGGTTTGTGTATATTAAATGAAATTTATTTCTTTGGCATGCCTTTGTTTGTTTTGTTTTTACAAAGCAGTGTTAAACCAGTTGAATATAGGAGCAACGAATTTTTAATAACATGGGTTTTTTGGGTGTCAAAATCGCCCAAAATTGATGGCTTATTGTCCCATAATTATAAAAGATTGACAAAAATTAATAAGAACAGATGCATATATCAAATCGTTAATAAATAAATTCATAAACTTCGCTTTTATCAATTAAACGGATCGCGGAAAGTACTTTTAAATCAAATTCAAATTTACAAAGTAACATATAAATTGTTGCCACTACCTTAACAACCTATCGTTTACTATTTGATGGCCCCTGCCAATGAAATTTGCCCAACAACTATTTTAATTTCCTCAAACTAAAAGCAACCACCTTCAAATGCATGAACATGACTTGTGTGAGATGACTTGTGTGAGCAATAACTGTGCTTTACTAAAAAAATGAATGTTATTAATGATTGTATTGCACAAAGCACTTTATTTGCTCATAAATACGAAATTCGCTGGTTCTGGGTAAATATGTATATGGTTTAAATTGAATTGCATTTAAATAATACATACTAAATCATAGAATCAAAAAAAGCAAAGGAGTTAACGTAATTGAGGCTTTTTTGCCCAGTTCCAAACATTAGCAGATTGATTCTTTTGTCAAGTGTAGTTTTCAAAATGGTAAATTCCTTAACCGACATTAAATCTTTTTAAGTGAGAGCATGTTTCTTCTTTTAACTTTTCAAGACATTATATTCCCCCTCTTCGTCCGTTGCGTTGAAGAAAAATTCATTGAACTTAAACATTCGATTAAAAATTGTTCCTTCTTTTGAATGATAAAACGATTTATTTAAGATTCACAAACGAAACTGTATGAAAACATCTCCGGTGACGGTAAACACGGACAGTACACAATATTATGTTTAGATACATTATGTTCATCAAAAAAATATTCCAATTATATTAACATTTTTATACATGTCTCTCTCGAATTATCCTCTTCTTAGATTTAACATATCGCAAGCCAGCATTTACTTCATCATTATTTGTTCTTCACTAATGCTTCATTAGCTTTTCATCACTTTCATCCTTCAAATTCAATTGCAACAATTTTGCGTTTGATTAAAGCGTAAAAGCAAAAACACCGCCAAAGGTGCTTCTTAAGCATCCTTAACGCCTTCACACATTGACCTTCGCGCTGCAGTTTACAGCTTTTAGCACATTGTTGTAAGTAATAATATTTTTTTATCCATTCTTAAGCTCTATCTTTTCTCGCTTTTTAGCTAAACTTCCATGACTCGCTTTACTGTGTAATTTCCAAAGGTTGTTTGACTGGAAAATGGATAGGAGCTTCTATCCGCGTTTTTCAAATTCACAATTTCCTCGAAGCCATACAATAGAGCAGTCTAGTTACACAGAAGAACGTTGTGGTGAAGGGTAAAGGGTTTTGCCTATTCTTCCTATTTGCGTGCCTGTGATTCATTGTGCAATACTAATAAGGTTTCATGTTTGATCTTATCTTTTGTTGACTTCGTTTTTTACAACTGAATCTTAGACACGTATGAACTTGGCAAATTCTATGTTGCGGGTGTCCTCTGCAACTCATTTATTTCAATTAAATGCCAGTGAATTTCGACAGAGATAAAACGGGCAGACAATATGGGGATAAATGAACTGTCCCTTACTTTTATTGTCCTTAAAACTTGAAAAGGTTCTGCTATCCACTGAACTCTCTTTGCAGGGGACTGTTTACAACAATGGTCATCATTTTCACATTAGTTAATTTATGTATAAAATGTGCAAGGTTTTTATTCAGGCTTTCCCGTTTTATTTACTAAGAAATTTTCGACAGCAAAAATAATCTCAACTTAACTTATTTCTGTTATACATACAAGTTTCCTACTTTTTATTTTATATAATATATTAGAGTTAAGTTCAACATAAAAATTCTTTAAATGAAAATCCAACTTTCAACTATAATTATGAATGTTTTAAAGAGATAAGTAATTGCAACAACTTCTGCTGCTTTTACAAATAAAATGTCTAAATACGTATCAATATAACATCGATGTACACTTGGGCTTTCTTGGCATGAAAGCCTTGAATTGAAACGCACTTGAACTTTTCACATACCTTATCAGCCTTTCGCTTTGAGTAAGGAAAGAATCAATATATTTAAAGACTTTTACAGTAGAGTCTGTGTGTATCACTTCGAGGTTTATCTCTTTCGTTGTGGGATGGGATTAAGAAGAATTAGTGCAACCAGGCATGATCTCATTAACCAATGTTTTTGTAAAAATAACTAGTTATTCTCATATATTGTTGTAGGTTTTTAAATGTGTAAAATAACCAAATTCGAAATATATGTTGTAAAATGTTTCGTGGCTTGGGTCAGTTTCGAAACACAGCTAATATTTATAGCATTCGCACTTATACTGAAAGGATATTGTTTCTCACTAGTGTTTCTTACACCAAAAGCTTCTTGAATGTAACGACATGTGCAGAGCAGTTAGCCCTCCATAGCATTTTTTTAAGATGTCTCCGTTAATAAATTATAAACTTCAATTACAGCCGCCTTCTTATTGTATATTTCTACCATAACTAGTATATAAGTAGAAACTTATCTATAGAAGTATATACATATATTTTTAGCCCTAAATTTCAAGTTCCCAATACGCCAAAAATATATAATATTATATAAAGACTCATACTAACCGATATTATGTTTTATGCTACATAAGTAGTGAATATTCATTTAACGCTCCACCCGCTACTTCTATTAAGCTAGCCCCAATGCCTATTAAGATTAAGCGTGCGCACTCGCCCGACAATTTATTACACATAATAGAGTTTTTACTGGCTTCATAGTTCAATGACCTATAATGATTATTGTTGACTAGAAAGTGTACAGAGGCAGAAGACAGTTTCACCATTTGTGAGCAGTGCAAGGTCGATAACACAACCGAGTAGCGTTGGAGGCAGTGCAAGGGTATTCACTTACATATTAACAGTAAAAAAGCTGACGTATAGTTTGATAATTACTGAAAATTGAAGCAATTTCTATATTTGCAGCAAAAAAAAATAACAGCGGTTGTATGTAAATATAAACCATTCCTATTTGTTTTTCTTGATTATTGCACGTGTTAACGAGAACATGCTCCACACGTTGATTTGTTGGTTGTGCGGTCGGCGTTGGCGTTTATATAAGGTTGCCCAACCGATTGTGCTATCGATTTTCTTTTACAGAGAATACTTGTATAATTATAATCAAAGGGACCACTTCATCAACCGAGTCCCAACAAAAACAAATATTGCAAGTTTGTTTGTCTGACGGTAATAAGCACGATCTCTTAAGGGGTTACATGGGTTACCACGGGTAAAAACAGTCTTTTTTTTAATTTTTTTCTAATAAGAAAATGAAATATTGTTAGAAACATACTCGCTTCACAAAGAAATTCTGAAATTTTGTAAAAACATATTTTAAACTCGGCCATTCCGACGTCATTTGTGGTGACCCTTCGAAAAAAAGATGCGGCCCCGTTGGCAGGATAACACCTTACAGGATCATCTAAAGTGAAATAAATACGTGTTCTAGTTAAAACCTTAACTTAGATCTTGGGCGAAGAAAAAAACTGAAAATTGGATTTTTTGCAGATCTTTTTATAAACAAAAATGAAAATTTAGTGCTGAAGAATAATAGTGACTAGTGTAATTGCATTTCTTAAAAATATTGCGCCTTCGAATTGCGAGAAGAGCACAAAACATGGTTTGCACCTATGCAGGGCATGGATCTGCTCTTAAGTACTTGCCGAATGCAGTATGCTTGTAAAAGGTGGTCTCAAATAGAACTTTTCAACATGTGTGTGTGTGTATGTGAGTTGCTGAGAGCCAACATTTGTTCATAACCAAGTGAGCACTTCAATACACCGCAATACCTCCGACTCGACAGGGTCAACATTGGTGTAATTACAGCGCTTTATGGTATCCGTATTTGCTTCTGGCGGTTTTCTCTATATTACCTTATTCTTCCATAGCACCTCACTGCCACAGAGCTTAACTTGGCCGTTGGCGTTAAAGCTGGTTTATTTGAGATCAATGTCACGCTCATGTGTACATTCAAATATATCTAAAAGGCACATACGAATGACTACATTTGTTTACTTTGCTGGAATTGGTCTTTGGCAACAATAGGGCAACATTACACATTAGAAATGCATAGATATGTCTATGTTATGCGTCGAATGATTTAAACAAAATCGATTTTTTTTGTAATATTTACGACAATTTTTTAAACAAGCCGTAGTACTATAAATTCCAGACGACATATTTATTAACTCTCATACTGTAAAATTTTATCTAACAACAAATGTTGTCTAAAACTACTTCAAAAAGTTGCTACGACACTGCTCCTTAACTAATAAGTTGGTGCGTTGCTTGGTTAGCCGACTTGTTGACGTCAGTGCCTTATAATCGAACACAAATTTAGACACTCAAACATATCCTAGTGAGTGTTTAGAGTATAAACATCTATGTTGTATTGTATTCTGTATTCTCTAGTCTGTTCAACAATACTTGAACGAACTTGTCGACCTCTACACACACTTGAGCTGGTTGAAAGGTGGTTGCTAGATAACCTCAACAAGACCTTATATGTATAAGGCAAGCTTTAGTGGAAGGAAAGCATGCGACATGAAATGTGTGAGTATAAGTAGGATTGAAATTACAGACGGACTTAACCTACTGATGAACAGCGCAAATTTTAGAATGTTGCTGCGGCTTCTAAGTAATCACACGAGACAGCTACTGAAATAGAAGTGAGTAAACTTGAGCGGATGACGTGAGAAAACCTAGTGTTTCGGAAGGCCCATGACGGAAATTAGAAAGCGGATTTAATGTGGTGAGTGAAGACTAAACAAATAAACATTAAATACAGTCTATCTCTTGATATACCTCTCTTAAATACATGTTACTTATTGGCTTACACCGTACTGTGACAGGAAATTGCTAAGTTTGAATAAAAAGGTATTTCTCAACACTTTTTTAAATCAATTTTCAAGGAGAAAAATTTGCATGCGAAGATATTTTTACATATTGATTATAGTGAAATATACCATACCCCTTATCTGTTCGTAGGACTAAAGTTCTGGGTGATTCTAAAGCTTATATACGCAATATTAATTATTTTTCGTTGCAAAATTTTCCTGGCTTATTACCGCATACTCACTTCCTTTGTGTTTAATAACTCTCTCGCAAAAAAGTTCATTGTATTTCAATAAGTTGTTCATACGCACTGACAAACCAATGACCAATAAATACACAACAACCTAAAGCAGAGAATTATATATCCTAGAAAAAATATGATTATTGAAATATACCACTTGACTAGGTTAGTTCCACCTGCAATATTTATCTGAGCAGAAAGAAAACAACTCGTTTTTTGATTGAGGAAATAGTTTGTTTATATATATAATAAATTGTGAGCCAAAAACAAGCCTTAAAACTTACATGTGTATGAATGCGATATCAATTATAAAGGTATGTACAAGTATTTCCGACAGACTGGAAATCTAATTTTTTGTTAGTTGTTGTTCAGGATATGGTAAAGCTAGAAATTTATTATACATTGCAGCAAAAAATCGACCTTCAAAAAGTTTGTCCTTATATTTACACAGAACTGTGGCAAACACTAAAAACTTTTACGCAACAAAGTTACTGTTAAATACATATTTAAATACTTGAGAACTGTATCTACCTACCCTTACTGTGTACGAGGAGCAGACCATGTCCATTGCTCCCGTTTACGCACATAACTTGGTAAGCAATTAATTTCGTGTTGCTGCTGGAAGAAGATACGATGCAAGGCCACTCACCTCTTTGGCTTTACTTTTATTGGCTCAACAACCACATAACGTTTTTTATTTTATTTTTACAAGCTTAACGCTGTCTTGGTTGTGCATGCCTAAATGATTATTACGATGAGAAAAAAAATTTAAATCGCCTTGAGAGAAGTACAGTAGGCTGTCAAGTATTCTTCACTTTAAATTAAAAATTAAATCGATTATTTATTGGTTTTGTTAAATTCTCTGAAAGCATACGTAATTTATTAATTTAAAGATCAATCAATTTCTGATCAGAATGGCTTATGGTCAGACTATTGGTTGTGTTTAATGCCAACAAGTACGGAATCACATTTTTCATTAGTTCTTTGAAAGTGGACATGTATGTGTATGTAAATCCAGGGCTCGTTATCGAATTTATAATTCTAATTTATGGCAATAAACTAGGCAGAACTGTGTTTTACATTTAGTTTATAAAAAAATTATTTTTCATCAGAAGTTTAGTTAAAATTTTGTAATAATAAAAACGTTCTTAGACCACTGTGCTTTTTAAAACTCAGTCAGCTCGTAAAATCTCAGTTTGGAATATAAACTTCTATCTTGAATTTAGCGAATAGCAAATTAGTCCTTACTGTTTCAACGCTTAAATATAAATATACGTAATGGTTAACTAGCAATGAGATGGAGCACTAATTCACTACTACAAAATACGTAAGAAGCCTGGAGGCTGAATAAGTGACTGAAAACCTTCAAGCTTTTAGAACTCGAAGGCCATGCTCAAATGTTTCTACGAATTGCTTTTCCTTAGATATAAGTCTTTAATTAGCAACAGCTAGCATGCAAGAACAAACATACAAAAAAGTGTTATTTGTAACAGAAAGATGAACTACAAGAGCTCTTGCTCAACCAACAACAATTTTAATTTCAGTTGTGCTATATAAAAGTCGTTTTATCCGAAGAGGGTTTAGCTGCTGTAAACCATTACATTTTGTGTTTGAGTAAAATATTTAAATGCGCTGCTTTGAGGTGAGTATGCATAGCGAAATTCGGGCCTGAAATCTTAAATGCTGCACTTACGCCTATAAATTTGTATTCTATATCAGGTCAACGAAGACGGTTGGCGAATAATAAGATCTCTCCTACACAGAGGAGCCCGTTTTCATCACCACCGTGCCGACTTCATCACCACCGTGCCGACGTCATCACCACCGTGCCGACTTCATCAAACGTCAACGCCGGGCACGCTTAGTTTAACCCGTTTTCATCACCGCCGTGCCGACTTCATCAAACGTCAACGCCGGGCACGCTTAGTTTCACCCGTTTTCATCACCGCCGTGCCGACTTCATCAAACGTCAACGCCGGGCACGCTTAGTTTCACCCGTTTTCATCAAAATCACCACCGTGCCGACTTCATCAACGCTTAGTTTCAATCACCGCCGTGCCGAATCAAACGTCAACGCCGGGCACGCTTAGTTTCACCCGTTTTCATCACCGCCGTGCCGACTCATCAAGCGTCAACGCCGGGCACGCTAATTTCACCCGTTTTCATCACCGCCGTGCCGACTTCATCAAGCGTCAACGCCGGGCACGCTAATTTCACCCGTTTTCATCACCGCCGTGCCGACTTCATCAAGCGTCAACGCCGGGCACGCTAATTTCATCCGTTTTCATCACCGCCGTGCCGACTTCATCAAGCGTCAACGCCTGACTCATCAATCCCGTTTATTTCCATCGCGCTGGTCTGGCTGTCCGCATAAGGAGCGGGGGTGCGGATATAACTTTACGAGGATAAAACTCTTCTCCCCTTTTGCTAAGGGTTCGTGGGTCCCGAGGCTGACCCTGGTGCGGCTGAGCATACCTCAGCTATGGACGAAACCCCATTACATTTGTAAGTTATATCCATAAATATTATATCGTAAAGTTATATCCACACCCCCACTCCTTATGCGGACAGCCAGACCAGCGCGATGGAAATAAACGGGATTGATGAGTCAGGCGTTGACGCTGCACGGCGGTGATGAAAACGGGTGAAATTAGCGTGCCCGGCGTTGACGCTTGATGAAGTCTTGATGATAAATTAGCGTGCCCGGCGTTGACGCTTGATGAAGTCGGCACGGCGGTGATGAAAACGGGTGAAATTAGCGTGCCCGGCGTTGACGCTTGATGTTTGGCGGTGATGAAAACGGGTGAAACTAAGCGCGGCGTTGACGTTTGATGAAGTCGGCACGGCGGTGATGAAAACGGGTGAAACTAAGCGTGCTCCGGCGTTGATTTGATGAAGTCGGCACGGTGGTGAAGTCGGCAAGTGACTGATGAAAACGGGTGAAACACTACGTTTGATGAAGCGGCACGGCGGTGATGAAAAACGGGTTAAATTTGTTGACGTTTGATGAAGTCGGCACGGCGGTGATGAAAAACGGGTGAAATTAGCGTGCCCGGCGTTGACGCTTGATGAAGTCGGCACGGCGGTGATGAAAACGGGTGAAATTAGCGTGCCCGGCGTTGACGCTTGATGAAGTCGGCACGGCGGTGATGAAAACGGGTTAAACTAAGCGTGCCCGGCGTTGACGTTTGATGAAGTCGGCACGGCGGTGATGAAAACGGGTGAAACTAAGCGTGCCCGGCGTTGACGTTTGATGAAGTCGGCACGGCGGTGATGAAAACGGGTGAAACTAAGCGTGCCCGGCGTTGACGTTTGATGAAGTCGGCACGGCGGTGATGAAAACGGGTGAAACTAACGTGCCCGGCGTTGACGCTTGTTAAAGCTGGTACGGCGATGTAGACGGCGTTGATGAAAACGGGTGAAACTAACGTGCCCGGCGTTGACGCTTGCTAAAGCTGGCACGGTGATGTATCCGGCAGTGATGATGGTCCTTCGGCTTCGCGCTGCCTATTGCTGCCGATTGCTGGGCGACCGTCCTCGCTGGCGAGCTGGAGAAAAAGAAGAAAGACTGCGCAGGCATTTGCTTGGATAACTGCACAAGGTTGTATGCAAGAACATGAGTGACTACGTGACACTATAAGCGTCGCTTATACTTGGGCGCCAAACACCATGGATGCGTAGCTACCAATACAAGTCTTTCTCCACAACTCGAGCAGTTATCCCCAGCATTGCCTTTACGCTGTGACCTCTGAATGCAAATTAATAATTTCGAAGGACGGCGCGATTCTGACACCCTGATTGTGGGCAACGAGCGCTTGAACTGCTGAAAGTGTATTTTTTTACTCTTGGCAGTCGTGCGAAACAGATATTTATCTTTAAAATTATAAAAAATGGCCTTGTGCCATTCCCTGCATGTTTGCTGTTAATTATCGGTATTTGCATTGAATTGGTGCTTTTGGTACATTCGGCACAACAAAAATATCAATTGCATGTGCTCTTGGATGTACCTTTTGAGTGCTAGTAAAAGGATATATCCTATATATATATATGTGTGTGTGTTTGTGTGATTGTGTGTATACAATTCAGCTGCCAAATCAATCAGTGTTTGCAAGGCAGACATATATCGGGTGATTTTTTAAGAGCTTGATAACTTTTTAAAAAAAAAAACGCATAAAATTTGCAAAATCTCATCGGTTCTTTATTTGAAACGTTAGATTGGTTCATGACATTTACTTTTTGAAGATAATTTCATTTAAATGTTGACCGCGGCTGCGTCTTAGGTGGTCCATTCGGAAAGTCCAATCAAGAAATTTTCAGTGAATGGGCCCTAGAAAAGTTGGCAGAAAATCCGCTTTTTTATCGACAAATTTTGTTCAGCGATGAGGCTCATTTCTGGTTGAATGGCTACGTAAATAAGCAAAATTGCCGCATTTGGTGTGAAGAGCAACCAGAAGCCGTTCAAGAACTGCCCATGCATCCCGAAAAATGCACTGTTTGGTGTGGTTTGTACGCTGGTGGAATCATTGGACCGTATTTTTCAAAGATGCTGTTGGACGCAACGTTACGGTGAATGGCGATCGCTATCGTTCGATGCTAACAAACTTTTTGTTGCCAAAAATGGAAGAACTGAACTTGGTTGACATGTGGTTTCAACAAGATGGCGCTACATACCACACAGCTCGCGATTCTATGGCCATTTTGAGGGAAAACTTCGGAGAACAATTCATCTCAAGAAATGGACCCGTAAGTTGGCCACCAAGATCATGCGATTTAACGCCTTTAGACTATTTTTTGTGGGGCTACGTCAAGTCTAAAGTCTACAGAAATAAGCCAGCAACTATTCCAGCTTTGAAAGACAACATTTCCGAAGAAATTCGGGCTATTCCGGCCGAAATGCTCGAAAAAGTAGCCCAAAATTGGACTTTCCGAATGGACCACCTAAGACGCAGCCGCGGTCAACATTTAAATGAAATTATCTTCAAAAAGTAAATGTCATGAACCAATCTAACGTTTCAAATAAAGAACCGATGAGATTTTGCAAATTTTATGCGTTTTTTTTTAAAAAAAAGTTATCAAGCTCTTAAAAAATCACCCGATACAAGCACGCACACCCGCGCATTGCTCTTATAACTCTTGCCAAGTTTTTCATTCTTATATTCTGTTTGTTCTTCTTGACTATTTGCACAAAAACTTCACACATAAATATTCATACTTATAAATATATCTAAAGCAGTTGAAATAAAAATCTCCAAAACAGAATGCAGCCAAATGAAGAAACGAATGAAATTTTGGGTTTATGTTGGAAAAACATGAAAATTTTCTCTCTGTTTACGTTTATGTATATGTTCGAAGAAAACCTCTTTTACATCTTCACTCGAACAATTAGCTGTTGCATATGGTTCATTCAACCTCCGTAGCAACGAAAAGGTGTAGAAAGAAAGAAAACCAATATCCGTAAAATGTTGAAGCATGCATGAAAAGCGCTCTACACATACAACAAAACTTACAAACATATTGCACAATACAAGTTTCTTCAGTTCTCCATACTGAGTATAAGAGAATACTGTTAAATTGAGAAAACTGAAGTGAGCAGTGAAATGCGGAAAAATAAAATAAATTGCTTATCTGCAAAAATTGCCTTCACAATCGTTTCCACATTTGCGCCCACATACAGGTACATATATGAGTGTTTACTCACATGAAAATAAATCATTTCACATATAAAACTCCATCCATATTTCCATCCCTAATTCGTTTCCAGACTCAGCAACCTCTTAGGCAGTAGGCTTATTTTTCTCAGTCAAATCAATTTTGCGCATCTAGGCAAACAATCGTTGGATTTGTAGAGAGAAGTTTATTTAGCTTTTGCCGTTTTTTTGGAAGGATGTTGCTGATTTTGTTGTATCTGACAGCTTTATTGGTTTCTTATTTTCTCGACCGAAAATAAATTCGTTGTAAAATGGCAATATAAAACTTATTTGGATTTACAGGAATTACAGAATATGAATGTTTTGTTCCCTAAGGATAAACATTTTGCTACATTGTAACAGAACTCACTTTGTATTCGGTTCGTTTTGTTGTATTGCACTTAAAGTAAATAAAAAATGCAGTAACAAACATTTTAAAACTTCGGTTTTGTGATTTATTGCAGAAATTTTATTATAATATCTCGGAGAAAGGAAAAATTGTAGAAATATAAAAATATATGGTAAGCATTTGTAAGTCTAATTTAATTTGATTTTCAATAATTTTTCGAAATTTGCTACATCGACTTTTACCAACAAAACCTGTCCTCAAAAAACCATCTTCCGATATTTGCGAGTTTTTTCTACATACATATGTATATTCAAAAGTCTCTTCTTTTACCTCTTGACAGCATCTACAATTGTGCTGGTATGTGTTCCCTGTCTGCTGGCTTGTCTGTCAATTAGTTGATGACTTGTTAGCACTTCTAAAGGGTGATCCAATGTGAGGTGTTGGTCATCACTTTTGAAGAAATACATATGGACAACGCTGTGTTCTTCCGGATGAAACGGTTATCTCTAGGCTGCTTTTCTTTCCAAAGGCACAATTTTGTTTGTTTAAAAACCCATTGAACTAGAAATAGGCCTCATCGTGAATAAAATTTGGCACGAAAACGTCGAATCTTCTTGGAACTTTTCAAGAGTCCACAGAGCGAAGCGATGTCGCTTGCGAAGGTCGAGTGACTTCAATCATTCCACATGCTGTATTTTGTACGATCTGAACGTAAAATGCGACACGTCGTTCCATGCGTCAGTCCGAGTTGCTGCCAATGGCACTGAATCGACTCTCCACGGTCTTCGTGTACACTCTCAGCTACGGCTGCTATATTTTCGTCACTGCGTACTGGACGTGATTTATTCGGGCGAATATTATCCAATAATGAATGATCTGTTCTAAGATCAGTGATGGTGTTGCGAATAGTATGCTCAGTAGGCCGATCATATTGACCATAAGTTGAGCAAAGCGTGCGTAACACATTCATTTCAGAACCTGAATTTTCGTTTTTAAGCGTTGTTCAGTCGTTAGTCTTTCCATGATGAAATGACAAAGAATACTGAACAAAAATAACATGACAACTTGACAGGACTAACTATTGATCGGTCAAAAAAAAGTTATTGAATAAGTTACTTATTATTGGATCAGACGTTATGACATATATATAATTGCATTTTTTCCAAAGTCTAGTTGCAGTGCGGTGCCCGTTCCGGCTAGTTCATCTGCTCTACAGTTACGACGAGTATCACTGTATCCTGCAAATTGTTGCACATTTATCGTGA
>NC_065919.1:70939926-70951650 GCF_024586455.1 Bactrocera neohumeralis
AATGGTTGAAGTAATGAATTGAAGTTATGAGTAATTTAAGAAAAGAGAAAATTATATGTTTTCGACTAAAAATAATATGACAATTTTATATAACATGGTTATTATGATAAATACTTATTTTTAACTATATTTTTTGAAAAGAGTAAAATTTTGTATTTTTTATATGCGAAATTAGACAAAAAGTTTATAAAAGCTCTAAAAAGTAACAAGGTATAAAAAAAAATCAGAAGTCAACGAAAAATATTTCAAATATGTGTAAAGTAGATCACTTGGAGTATGCATTCAAATAAATTGAAAATATAATTTTATAATGAAATCAACAGCGATCACTTATAATTTTTTATCAGTATACTTTCACTTCAGTTTCTTATATGTAATGTAGGATATCTCTCTATATATCACGGAAAAATACGTATCATTAAAAAAACGAAATTGAGTTTTTAATTGCTTACGATTCACTATATAAGCTCACATATGCATATGTAATATAATATTTTCAGCTTCTGTTGTCAGATATAACCAAAAATAACCATTTTATAACCAAAACTCTAAGTTTGTTGCAATATGAGTGGTTTTTTGTAACATTGTTTTTCCTTTGCCTGTATACTTATGAAAAGTGATGTTACGTTATTTTGAATTTTTGGGTGACGATATAGGATATAGTAAGAACGTGTGCTTTTGAAGTCTAGATATATCTATTTTGCCTATATAAAAAATTGAGTATTGATTGTTTGCTTGTGAAATTTGTTTTCATTAGTTGGTGACGCCAAAGTATTCAAATTACTTAACAGGAGTCATAAACTGTTAGAAAATTATCACTAATGAAAGGAGAATTCAGAATGCTAAAAAGATAGCTTAATGATCAACGACACATATTTTAATATTTTCTAAAATTAAAAACATAAAAAATAATCAACTTTTCTGCGATTACTTATTACCAACTTTGAATGCTGAACCAACTTTCTGTAATGGATTGTCATTTTTTATAATAGTTATACAATTTTTCAATACCCAAATGAATGAAGTGCTAAACGACTGACAAATTTCAAAAACATGTGCAAAGGTGTGTGCCGGAAAACCTCATTTATTATTATGAACCCGAAATGTTTCATACTACTGCTTTTTGTATTGTTGCTATGCTTTTACAAAATAAAAAGATAAAAGTTTATTACATGCACGTGTTCACGACTTGGCTCCAGCGCAAAAAAATAAATAAAAACCATAAGTGCAAGTATTATAGTTTTATCGATGAGAAATTGGCGTGTCTTAACATCCTGTGGCAACCGTGCAAAGTCATTGGGTGCAGGCGCGCAACAAAATAAACATCATTTATGTCTTATAAATAAAGAAAAATGTATGCGTGAGTGTTTGCAGTAGTGCTTAGTACTGATCTAAGCAATTAATTATGTCTCGTGCAGTTATATAATATTATCACCGTAATAAGCTGATCGAACATGAATGCTTTAGCTGAGTTGTCATAACGAAAGGTCAATAACCGTACTAAAAAAATAAAACAAATAAAATACTAGAAAAAATATGAAATTTTTGGGGTTGAGTTTGGGAAACAGAGCCATCAATAATCAGTATTTTATTTTAAGTGCTGGTAATCCGCTTAAGTATTTTAAAGGACCGAAACGTAGTACAGAATTTTAGAAAAATTTCTAGGCCATTAACATTTTGCTTATTTTGGATGTTACAAACACAAAAAAAAAAACTGATATAAGTTTTTAGGTGTATATTATTAACAATAATGAAATATTATATGAACAGTTCTGAAATATTTGAATAACTGCGTAAACAAAATTATTGTACTCTGTGCCTAATGTTTCGAGAGTATAAAAACTAGATAAAAATAGATTGCTTCATAATAAATCCATTATAATTCTTGCCTTTTGATTAATATAAATTCGATCACGGGTTCCTGTTTAATAAAAATCTTTTCCAATAAAAATTATCTCTGGTTGAAAAAGTTGTAGCCCTGAGATTATATTTATTCTTTATTGCCATAGACACCGCTTCCGTGGTTATTGTGGCACAACCCTGGGGAGGGATGATTAGCCTTCTCACTTTAGCTCGGCTTCAAACGGTAATTTTTTCCTACCCAGAAGATATTTGGTCTAAAACCGGAAGTCGTGAGCGACTTAAATCATTGCTGGTCACTCTCAAGTAGTGCCGCTTAGGAAGTTTCCTTACTTGCGTGAACTCTCACACATAGCTCCAAAATCGATTTATATTATATTTATGTTAATTATAATAAAAAATATGGTTAAATGGGCTACTATTGGCTTAGTGCATCTAATATATTATCATTCATGGCATTCCTTATTTTAAGTAAAGAATAAGGTATTTTCACAATCTGCAGATAAAAGATATGTTTTTTGAGTTTTGAGACAAATGATTGCCAAACTGTTTGAATACCCAATTTTGGAAGTCAAGTAATTTGTCCAAACTTTATTAACTAATTGGATAAAAACGCACGGTCTCCAGAAGAAAGTTCTACGTTTAACTAAGCTTTAGTAGTGATTTTATTTATAAAAATAATGATCTTCTGCTCACGAAAAAGCGAATAGATTTCAACAAAATTTCAAAAAAAAAGAAACATGCACTGAATAAACCATTTATTTCTTTTTCAATCAACATTGTTTCCGCTGAAAGTTTGACCAAAAAATAAGCGTTCTTGCGCCAACAAAAGCAATAAAAATTAAGCACCCAGTAAATTACCAAAAAACCACATGCAATTGGTAATGTGTAAACATAAGCAACTTTTTCGGGTCTAATTTGTGTTGTTGTACTCATTTTGTTGCTCAATAATGATTACCAAATTAAGCGTAAACCGTGACCAACGAAAAAATGCGATAGACGAACTAAGGCAGCATAATTGAGGCACATCTACACACATCTTCTTCTTTAATAACATATACATACATACTTCAAGCTATTTTATATTTAGGTATGTAATCGCCATAATTCGAACTCACACCCACGGATATTTCGAAACACATTAGCGTAATTTGCAAAAGTTCATCAAGGTAAAATTAACACAAAGAATTAGCGCAATACACGTGGTATTTGTAGCGACTGGCGTTAGGTAGGCCAGAATTATGTTAATTATAGAAATAGCGGTGAGGCGAAAACTTGGAAAAAAAGGAAATTGAAATGTTGTTGCCACAAACTCATCGTGTAACGGCAAAAGTAAATTACATATAGGCAAAGTAAAAAAATACTCAAAGCAAACACGCAATATTATATAATCTATACATGAAGAGAGAAAAAAGTTTTAACATATACATACATACAAGGTGCGTTCCAAAGTAAATAGGACTAAAAAAAAAAACAGAACAAATGGTTTTTTCGACAAAATCAATTTACTTTATTCAAAATAGTCTCCTTCCGTTTCAATACAGGTTTTTGCACGGTCCAAAAGCATGTCGAATGAGTGTTTTATCTCGTTGGGCGGTATGGCCGCCAGTATGCCGATGCAAGCCTTTGAATGGCCTCTACGTCTGCATAACGCTTTCATTTCATGGACAAGTGCATTTTCCCGAAAAGGAAAAAGTCGCACGGTGCCATATCAGGTGAATACGGGGAGTGGTTAATGGTTAAAACGTGAGTTTTGGTCAAATAAACCAGTACTCAAAATAAATTTATTACTCTTTGACGAACTCAAAATAAATATTATGTATATAATCTTTAAGTTGAAATCTACGAGCGAATTCGAGCACAAACTCCTTAAAATTACATCACCACATGCAAAGGCGTGCAATCAAAAGCAAACGACTTAACTGTGAAAATTGCATTTGCCATCAATTCGCTTAAAATTATTACGCGTTTAATCGAGTTTTGGCGTATTTCAGTGTAATAATCGATTCAATCTGTGTCGAGCACAATTTATCGTCGTATGCTCCACTTCCACACAACTGCAACCGATGCGTGTGAAACACAGCTAAAGCAAAAACAGTGAGTCAAAAACATAAATACTTACAAATAGTCGAAAAGTAATATTGGCAGTGTGTGCAAATACATATATGTATATCTGCATGTGTGTTTGACGCTAGCGTGGCAAGCAAGCAGCTTATATGTTGAGCTCGTCACATAAAAGGCTATGAAAGCTTAAGTCTAACGCTAAGCCGCTATCGTCTCATTTACACGAAATTGGTTTATTAATAACACCGCTACAACCACTACAAGCGCGTTAGCTGAAAGCGACAATATCTGCAAGCAATAAGCAAACCTCACTTATAATGTTTTACAACCACAATCAGGGTACAAAATAAAAATAGAAAAACTAATCAAGAATAGTGCAGCAGTGAATGGCGGAAACCATGACAGGATTGGGGCTGAATTTGACTTGCAAAAAGTGAGTACAAGTCGTAGAGTTTTAAGTACATGAACTTTTATGCATTCTTTTTTCAAGCTTTTCACAGTAATGGCGCGTTTTTATAATCAGCAGAAATGCAGGTTTTTCTTTCAAGTGCCTTAATGCAGCGCAACAATCGCCTTTTACTTAGTTTTATTATTTTATATAATAAATAATGTTAATTTTGTTGTGAATACATGAATGAGATTTCGTGTAGCCGTGCCCGACTTATTCTTCGCAGTGTAAACCACGTTCAAAGCTTTTTGAGTTCCTTTTTCCCTTTTTCAATATTTCGTATGCTGCAGTCGATCAGCGACCATTGTTAGGAATCTGCCAATAACCTGAGTTTGCATAAACGAAGCAGAGCAAATACGAAGGCTACAGTGTTTAAGATTGCCGATTTAGTGGTCCATAAGTTCTCTTTACTTTCATGGAGGGACTTAATCTAAGGTGGCTGGAGATAGAGACCAAAATCCAAAATGTTTGTCCTCTGTATTCTCTGACCAAGAATGAATGTGTCTTAAATATATTTTTTTTAATTCTTGAGTTGGCGATCCCTCGCCCCGTAAAGAACTTTGTATTTTGAATCGAACCCTACCTTCATTTAACTTAACATTAGATACGGTCAATATTTACACAGCTATTGAATCACCTCAGGTAACTATTCGTCTTAAAAGCGGCAATTTTGCTTACTTACATACCGATTGAGCCAAAAAACTTCGGATATTCAGACAGCACAATCTGTATTTTGTACGCCTTCAATTTAAGATCTCGATGTAAAATGCGGGAAGTCGTTCCATACGTCAGTTCGAGTTTCTGCCATTATCCAATAATGAATGCTGGGTCTTAAGATAAGGTGATGTTGTTATGAATAGTATGCTCAGTAGGCCGATTATGTTGACCATAAGTTGAGCGAAGCGTGCGAAGCACATTCTTTGCAGAACGTGAGTTTTCGTAATAAAGTTAAACGATTTGAAAACGTTGGTCGGTCGTAAGACTTTCCATGATGAAATGGCAAACAATATTGATACAAAAATAACATGACAGCTTGAAAAGGCTCACAGGTGTCTGTGTTCTGTCAAAGAAAGGTTGTTGAAAAAGTACCTCTATTTGGATCACTCATTTCTTAGCTATTCTTTAGTATAAGCTTTATGATTTGTGGTTCTTAGATATATGTTTCCAAAATGGTCTAACAATTGTGTTGAGATAACAAAGTCATTGATGGGTATTATTTTCGAAAGAGATGTTTTCAACCCGACTTATATTAATGACAAAAATTCTCTTGTTAAAAAATAAATGCAAGAACCTTTCTTAATAAGAAATGACCCATAGTGTGCAGTCTATTGTTATCAGCCGAGCAGATTGTATTAGCACTCAGATAGCGGCACTTATTGAATAAACAACCGTTACAAGCAGTAAAACAACAGCAGCAAAAATCAGCAGTAGAAAACCGAATAGTGAATTGGCCATTTTTGTGAGCCAGCCCTTTTAGTATCATCAGACAGCAGACAAATTAACGGACAGGCAGATAGACAGCCGGACGAGGAGTAGCCAAGCAGTCGCAGATTCGACTTTCGCAATTTGGAAGGGCGATGACGACGCGAGATATGGCCGACATTGTTGCAAATGATATCCTGCCACGCCAAGCCGTTTCCACTTCCCTGCCATTAGCTGGCAAACGCAAAACCAACAACAAAACAAAGCAAAAGCGTTTGTGAAAATTGAGCGCCGCGCCGTTGTTTAGTACCAAATGTCCGTCAGTTTGTGCTGTGCCGTAGCGCTAATCAAATTTGCTGCTTTTAGCCGGTGATGTTTGCTTAACTTTGTTTTTTTTTTCGGGTATGTATATGTGTGTGTGTTTTTATGTTTTGCCCTGAAATTATTGTGGTAACTTCGGTGGTCGTTTGATGTTTCTTTGCGTATTCGGTTGCGGCTTTCAGTTCGGGTTAAAGGGTTGGCAGCCATTTTCTTTAACGCTTCTTGATAGCCAAACTGTGTTGTGATTTGGTTCGTAAATAATACGTTGGAGTTAATTGAATGACAAAGTAACTATTTTGGTAAGGTTGTCTTATTTTGATTTAAGGCACGCTTCTCTTACTATTTAGGTATTTTGAAACACAATGAAACTGTAATTAATAAAATGGTATGATATTGGACGTTTTGTCATTTCAAAATTCAATCATGGTTTATCCATTTTTTTCAACACTTGCTATTAGCCTTCAGTCCTGCAGCGCAACTTTTGTTTTAGAGTTTTGGCTCATTTTTGTGGTGTCATTCGCTAGATTGTTGGACGCTTGGAGGTCATATTCGTAAACCTACGTCTCATCACTTATAATGATGTCAAGCAGGTCGACATAAGTTTTTGCAAAATATCATCTTTAACAGAGTTGGAGCGTCCACTCGCATGAGGAAAGTTCACGATCTTAACTAAAAAATGTATTTTGTTGTTGTTGTAACGGTTATTTAGTCTCCGTAAGGGTGGTGAAGTTCAGGTAAGTTGTTATCAAGGTCATCCGACGGTAGGCCGAAGAAAGGTCAGTACCGAGTTTCGACGGAGTCGGACCATAAGGAGAGGTGTGTCCGATGTGTAGGATTAGCTGGGTATGCAAAGAGCTAGTTAGAATCATGCGTGGACTCATTGCATGCCGGATATATATTTGATATGTCGTGATCGGTTCTGAATAAGTAGGATATTAATCTGTTACAGTATCCATAACGAAGCTACGCAAGGGTACGCACTCTCTATTATCGCAGCAACTCGAGCTCATCCTCTGCCATCGTTGGTGGCTTGACTCCAAGTACTCCACTCACAGAGAATAAGTCGGTGAAGGTGTTTATGCCTCCACTGAAAACGGCGGTCAGTGCATGTCTGAAATGAGTTGGGTCCAAAGTCTGATCTGTATATTGTTTAATGTCGCCAACGTAGTTGAGAAGGACTTCTTGAAGCTCCTAGGAGGCGGATTCGCATCACGCAGGTGACTACATGATGGGATGATTTTTACAAAAGTGGAAAAAGACAGACCCCACTGTATAGATGTTCGATAGCAAATATCAAGAGGTATCCCGTTATGATTCCCACGGCAGCCGGAATTGTCCCGGATTTTATCCAGCCAAGGGCTGTTTTATTCGAAGATTTAACCCCGCTTGGATCGGATCGATAAAAAAGAATATTTTTTCTCTTTTTCTTGAAACGAAGAAACTTTTTCATTTAAAACAGTGATATGTCTTCCATTTCTCATTCAATTGCTGCTCAAAAAAGCCGTAGGGCCATTAAAAACAACTATACAAAATTCATATGTATATACTTTTGTAATTCCGTTTTTTTTTTTTAAATTATTATTTAATATACAAACTTATATATCATATTTTATCAACCCAAATTAATCATTTGGAAAAGCATGGGCTGTTCCTAATTACTTTTTAAAATGTTGGTAATTAAAAAAAAAATATACAAAATAATTTTTTTTGTTTCTCTCTTTTTGGTAGGATATATAAGGCAGCAACTGAATTTTTAAAAAAATAATATATGTACATATGCACATTTATATATACAATATATATATTTATGTGTCAACTATATGTAGCCAGCATTTGCCTCCGGCACTGTTAGTTATTAAATGATTTTTATGATATTTATTTAAATGTGCTAAGGTACTATTTAAATATTTAGATACGAAAATATTGAGTACAAACAAATCCTCAGACATGCTATGTAAATATTTGTTGTTTTAAAAATTTCGGCGCCAACGATCATAAATGTCCACTCATGCGAGTGAAAAACAGAAAAGCAGTTATTTGTTGAAGATAACATAGCGTGAACTTCAGCTCAAGTAGTTCTCAAAGACTATGGAAGAGTAGATATATGTATGTATGTATATGAATACACATATATACATATATGGTTATATGTACTATATAAGTGTATGAGTATGCGTTAGCTCGTGTTACTTTGTATTTGACACACTTTGTTTTCATGCTATTTGCTTGCACCAGTAGCATTCGAGTGGCGTTTATGCGCTGCTGGCACGCAAGGCGATAACTCTAACCAATACCAACAACAAAAGAAGTACAAATAGAGCGTGAAGCTATATTTTAACAATTTTGTTGAAGCAAAGTTTACAAAACGAAAAAAAGTATTTAAATATTAATCATGCTTATTAATAGGGAAGTCAACATTTAAGCGTTTTATATATCTAAGTGACCAATGTACAGCATGTTTGTTCTTACATATAAACAAAACACATAAAAAAATTTAAATTTCCTAATATGTAAATATATATAAATAATGTCTTTAAATTCGCCTTGTGGAATTCTATATTTTTTATAAATTAAAGTTTTAATAAAAATAATTATCCATCTAAACGTCAAAAATATACGAAGTCACACATATTTGGTAAAAGTTTCAACTGACCTTGTAGCCAAGCTCTTCAAGGCTTCTTATTTAAAGTTCGCAACTCTCTTGAGGTTCCGCTCAGCTATTTTAACTGATACATTTTGTGATAAAAATTACCTAGAAATAAATAAATTTTTAATTATTCATCAATACTTATTTTGTAGCCTTCAAAATAATTCTCACCAGATGTAATACACTTTTGCCAACTATTTTGCCAGTCCTCGAAACACTTTTCATAAGCACTTTTTGAGATGTCCTTCAGCTCCTTCAGAGAATTTTATTTTATCTCTTTGATGGAGAGAAAATGGGTCCTACAGAGCGGCAACTTCAGTTTGGGAAACACAAACGTATCACACAAAAACAAATCTGGTGAATATGGTGGTTGATCGATATAATTTATAGCGTTTTTGGCTTAAATTCTGTCAAAAATCAAAAAAAAAATCAGCTTTTTTCGGACGAGTCGAGCAAGAACGCGTTTCATACCCAAGTTATCATTCCAAATCATTCGAAAGGATTCGCGAGAGATGTCGAGCTCCCCTGCCATCTCTCTAACACTTGCCTGACGAATTTCAAGCACCATATCCTTCACTTTTTTGATACTTTCATTAGTTGAAGACGTCGAAGGTTGCCCGGAATGAAGCATGTTTTCAATAATCTTTCTCCCGTCTTTAAAGGCTTTGTACCAATCATAGGCTTATATTTTTATTGAAACTGAATCACCGTAAGCCTTTTCCAACTTTCGCAACCATTCCTCATACGAAACATGGTGAGAAATACAAAATTTGAGACAAATTCTTTGATTGATATTTTCATCTATTGTAAAAATCGCAACGCATTACTGAAAATTCGCAAAAAAATGTTCGAAACCTACGAAAACATTCTTACGATTAAAAATGAATGGAGGCGGAACATAGGATCACCTCTACACAGAAAAATAGCTCAACACAATATTACTAGTTATTATTATCCATTACAGACCAGATTTAAATTTTTTACTATAATTTGATAGGTCTATTACTTGCTTACTATTTCAGAAAATATAAAATTAGAGTAGGTGACAATTTTAATCATCTTTTTCAAATTAGCTATCGCGCTCTTCTAAAAGAATTGAATATAACAATTAACCGAATGGTACTTTTTACCTAACTCAACATAACTTCACAGAGTTCCGTATTAAATCAGTAACTCCCATCTTCTTTTGGTTAAAAATGAAAGCTATTTATCTCATACATATTAGCTTTAATATTTTTATAGAACTTCAAAATAAAATAAATCATAATAATTATTTCCACTTGTAGTTAGATAATGAAGGCAACCATTTCCATCATTAAGCTGCAAAAAAACTGCATTTGTAACCTAAATTTGGACCAATTACAGTCTTGGTGTTTTCAAAACAACCGACCTAAGCTACTTTCGCTGTTCTTATTAGGGGCTAATTAAGACAGAAAGCTCATAGCGAAAGTGAATAAAGCCGTCTAAAAATATGCGAAACGAAAGGCGCCCGCTGTGAATGACTATTCATAGCACAGTTTTAGCAGCTAACTGCTGTGCTACTGCCAAATAAGGTCACCACCGTGGCAATTTTCGCTTAAACTGATTGTTCACAAGTTAGATTAGCCAGCTGGTTTATCGTCAACGCTGACAGTCAAATTAGCTATGTTGGCGAATTCCTGCTGGCAGAAGGGAAACAAATATATACATATAGAAATGCAAATAAACGTATATATATATATACCACATACATATGTATACAGGTGTATTTATGCATGTTAATGTCAATGTCTTTACTTCTCTTTATGTTTACCTCTTTCATAATGAAACTTTGTGACCACAGACTACTTTTGTTGTGAAAAGCATATAAGGCGGATGATGAGGCAAATACTTGTATGAATAGGAGAATACTATTATCTAAAAGCAATGAAATCACATACATATTGACATATTCTCTCAGGTAACGTTAAGGATTAGCTTCCGCGCCATCGATTTTTGCAATTGCAAACACATACACACTTAGTAATAGTATAATATAATACTGATATGATAGTTTTAGTTAATCAGGAGTATGAAGATACCCCAAGTCGTCCAACCAGTTTTCCATTCAATAGCAATACAATATCTAGCTGACAGCACATTCACAGAAAAGTCCTTCCGCATCGGTCGCCTCTGCGTGTCTGAATGCCTGGATATCGGACTGACACATTTGCTCATCACTCTGCACTGAATTATTGCTTTTCATTGGAGCTAGTAAAGGCGGGCAAAGAGGGCAACCTGGCCAACTGCTGTTAGATATGAAGCTCACGCAGAAACTTCGAAGGAGGAAACCGAGCAGATAATAAGGCGTTAGCTTGAAACATGCATAAGGTGTGTTAAAAAGGAAAATTATAACAATGTTTGATGAAGAAGAATATTTTTGTAAATCGTACTACGTATTAGGTGGAATATAACTCATTATAATTTCTGACAAATGTATGATGAGGCAAATAAATAAGATATAAGTAATATTAGGAATCCTTACATATAATACTGCTTTACCATGACATTTAAAGTGACCAGGTGATGCCTGAGCCAAACTCGTGGACTTATAGTAGATTTCCAAAATACTCCTATCTATTAAGGCACTGTACTCTTATATCGGGTGATTGAGGTTAGATTTCTCATGCATTAGTATTTGACAGATCACGGGATTTCAGACATGGTGTCAAGAGAAAGATGCTCATATGTTTTGACATTTCATCATGAATAGATTCTACTAACGAGCAACGCTTGCAAATCATTGAATTTTGGCTACCAAAATCAGTGTTCGGTTCGAAATGTGTTTCGCGCTTTACGCCGATTTATGGTTCATAATCGACCAAGTGAGCAAAAAAATTAATGCGATTGTGACCGTTTCGCACCTTTAGTTTACTTTATTGGACATTAAAACCCAAACCCCACGAATGCGTAAGTGGTACCCGGGAAAAGAATACTGCGTCTG